>NC_049994.1:13979332-14006477 GCF_000003815.2 Branchiostoma floridae | reverse complement strand
AGGACTTTTTGTTTTGAATTATGTTTTGGCAGAGATGTTTAAAGCTTGAAGTTACAAGTCTTGTCCCAGCCGTTCTATCTCCTCGATCATGTAGTCTATGTCGGCAGTGGTAGCAGCGGGGTTGGAGATGACCATGCGGAAGAAGTTGACGTTGTCCCCGAGGGGCTGGTAACCGATCATCGTCATGCCTCGGTCCATCATGCGGGCTTTCACCACCGGGGCCACCTAGAACATTTAACATATACATTTGATCCCTGGTTTTATTACACAGCTTCACTCTTTTGGTTTTCTATTTTACATTTTACACGGACAGAATTGGCTCTATCGGCGTTGTTCAAAACGCTTATTGATAGCGCAAAGCCTATCTCTCTAGCCAAAGATATACTCATGACATTTCATTGGCTAGAGGTCGCTCGATACCCCAGAAGCGTTTCTCTGTTTTTGTCATCACAGCGGTCTCGTCAGCCTTGGATAAGAACGCAAGGAAGATGTGTTTGTATCGGCCAGCCAATCAGATGCCCCCTCCTATTGTTGGATATAAAGCTACCAGCCAATCATGTAGCCCCAGAACCGCAGGCGATGATGTAATTGGCTGGTAGCGTTCCCTTCGAAAACAGGACGGGGAGTCTCCGATTGGTTGGCTACTGGCGCCAGTGCTAACGCATGGAGGATGACGGATCCCAGGCCGGTATGCTGCTTGTCATATAAACTTCTTCTATGAACTATAGTGCTACACGTGAATATGTACGGAGATGTAAACGCAAAGGCCCTCTAAAGGTGTGCTCTTGTGCTCGAGTCTTACATTCAAGTGTGCACATGTGCGGAGATGCTGCTTAGCCTTTACAAAGAGGACTTGTTAGGGTGTGACGTAGTGCAAGTGGCGACCAAGTACCAGTCTGAGAGCACCTCTCAGTGCAAATATGTTTATCACGCATTAGCATCAGAGTGTGCAGTAGTAGTCACACTGCAGCTGTGAGTAGCACACTCAGGCTTTAAGATCGTAACTTAAAGGTTGCTAATGTACGGAAACTACGACAGGAAACATTCTGTCCAATCTTGGACAAGTTTGGCACTGAATTGTATTTTGTACTATATTTTATAATATATTTGATTGACAAACAGATGAGTATGACTTCGTGCTTCAATCACCTGTGCCACGTGAACTTTTCGCCCAAACATGAAGTGCCGTACAAGTGCTGTCTAAATGGCGTTGTCGTAGAGACAAATGCATTTCAACATTTCAACACTCGTTGTCAAGGACTACGGGCGGCTTGTAATGTTGCGTAAGGACACTTTATCTCAAGAGCGTAAGGGATGCAGGCCAAACCAGACGTACGAACTAAAATGGAAAACAATTTTCAATGTCGGCATGGGCCAAACATCCAGCAGGAACGCCACACGACCCCACAAACCTGTTTTGCGCCGTTAGAGAACAGGCTGTCGTAGTCTTGCTCAAAATCACACATACGATCAAACCGTACTCTCAAAGCGGAGGTTAGGTTCCGGCTGTTTTTTTAACGTTTTTTAGGCGTTTTCTATCGGGCTTTCTATTTTGCACTGAAATCCGGGCCGGGAGACATCAACATTTCAGTACAAATTAGAAAGCCTGATAAAAGCGTCTAGAAACGTAAAAAAACAACCGGAGCCTGACCTCTGCTTGGAGAGTACAAACCGTACGGCGAGTGTAACCGAGTCTTAAGCTAAAGGCACAACCCGCCGTACGTGCACTTACGTGCTGTCTACGTGCCAAAACGTGGGCAATCTTCTGGGACCCGCAACTGGTAAGTACCGCGTCCGTACGAACTCGTAGGGAATCCGACGGATTTTAGAGGACGCAGATACGCCGTAGAACTTAACGTGCAGGCAAAACTTTGTGTGCCATCAGGCTGCGGATTCTCCCCCGTACGTGCCAGTACGGGTAACGCTCTTAGCTTAAAGCAGCGGCTGTACTGACCTGCGCGAGCCGGTCCCTCTTGTCAGGTCCGTCGGGGAGGTCCCGTATGCTCGGCGGCAGGTACCAGAAGCAGATGTTGGTCAGCTCAGGTTCATCCACCACCATCTCAAAACCTTCTCTCGCCTTCAGCTTGTCGGTCATGTAGCTATAGGAGTAAAGTGCAATATCATAATGTAGGGCTAGTCAATCATTTTCGTAACGCAATCATCAAATGATGAAGATGACTACAGATAAGAGAGAAAGATTCAAGTATAAAGCGTAGGTCATGATTTTCTTATACAAAGTACACAATTAGACATTAGCTCGATTGCAAAGTTTTGTTAAGTTGGATTTTAAGCGGAAAAAATAATTGTTTTTTAACAAACATATTGGAAAAGAAATACTTACTGTGCCAAGTCGAAGCATTTGTTGATCTGCGCCTCAAATCCAACTGTTGCCTGAAAATCGAAGCAATTCTGTTAGCAATAAATGGTCTTAAGATTACTAGAACTGCTATATACATATATTCCTTTCTTTCTTCTTTACACTACTTTTACTAGTTGTTTTTTTGCTGAAGTATTGGTACTGCGTTGGTAGGACAACACATTCGACAGAATGTCAAAGAATTAATGCGACAAAGAAAGAAATAATTGTCCAGGAGTCCTTCCCTAGGTTAACGTTTCCCCTCCGGCTAATGAAACCCTTAAGTAGCCAAACTCTCTCTCTCAACTATGGTTCTAGAGCCAGCGGAGTACATCTGATAGAGACGTGTGCACCTTTGCTCTCCACATGAGCCACAGTTTGAAGACGTCCACATGTCTGCCGCACTGGATGGTCTTGTCGCCGGTGTCGTAGCTCACGTCGTAGTTCTTGTCTTGTTGGAACAGGTAGTCCGCGCACATGGAGTTACACCGCTGGAGCAGGTTCTGTTGTAGATACAATGAATATATTTATAATGCTTCAAAATTTGCAGAAGACCCCCTCTGCAGTTCGAAAGAAGTCTGCAAGGAGTCTGAAACCAGTGTGACTATAATTGATCCAGAACGCAAAAAAAAAAAAAAACTGTGACCATCGTAAGTCTAGGGCATGGGATATCAAAATGGGATATTCTACCGCGACAAAACAGCCCCTGTTTTTGGAAAGAAAGCTACTAGGAGTATGATGCCACTTGCTTTATCCAGAACACACGGTCTATCTCCCACCCGAAAAGTATGTCCAGAGCATGCAATATCAAAACGGGATAGTCTGCTGCCAATAAATTTAGTGTTGAAGAAAGCCGCTATGGAGCCCCTCAATATAACCATCCTTTCAATATTCGATAGGCCCAAACCCTATTGCATTGCAATCCATTTATGAACAGTTTCTTCATAACGTGTTTTACGTGATAAACGCCGAAAATACACGTGTAGTTGTGAGCAGGCTCGCATATTATATCCTTGTTCACATCTCAATTATTTCAAACGTCAATGCCTTTGACGATTTGTTGTCGTTTTCGCGGTATTCATCATGTACCCTTATCAAAACACGGCATCTTTGTTGGAAGTCATGATCACTTGTCTGATAAAGTTATCGCGAGTTTAGCAGGAGAGTATCAAAGTTGCCCTTGTACTGTGGTGGGCAGAGACACATCCTTTCTATCGATTCATCTTTACGTTGGTTGTCAACACATACTGTCAGTATTGAATTCATTGACCAAAATGGTATATTAAGTCTGGTATACGTAAGGTGCAGTGGAAGAGATGCTCTACCAGGCAAAAGCCATACCACTACTACAAAGACGTTTAAATCTTCATATGAAGGGAATCGAAATGAGTGTAAAGATCCTTTCTCCTATCACAGTAAAGAATCTTCGAGAGGTGATGGAGCCCATAAGATGCAAGACACCGTGAAGGAGATGAAGAAAGACTGAGTGCAACTACAGGTCGTTTTCACAACTATAGATGCAGAAACCAAAGAATCATGATAATGAATACGTACGCTTTCCTTGAGTAGCAGACAAGAACACTGAAGAATAACGCCCATCAACTTGTGTGGATTCCACGTCACTGAGTCAGCTCTAGAACAGGTCAAACAAAATGGCCAAATTAAAAATCTTCATCCTTCTTAAATAGCTCTACTAAATTGTTCACGGAATAGCATCTAAATCAGTAGAGTAAATCATCGATTTTAACCGTCAATGCACATCTGGGTCGACTGACATGAAATGCCTCGCAGGGCTATGATGCTTTTGTCAATGCAAAGACGTAGATGTTGGCCATAAGATGTCAAGAAGACCACGAAATCGGAAAACTATGGCCTTCATTTACGTCACTCTTCATTCAATACGACAGCCACTGACGACATCTTAATCGGTAGTATTGAGGTGTCTCTATCTTGGCCTGATATAAGACATCTTGATGCCAGATGCCTATAGAATATAAGCAACGACAAGGATAATTTTCTTTTATGAAGTTATTTCATGTCCAGTTACGATGAGGCACAACTCAGTGACTATCACATATCACACCTTTCAATGCCGTCCAGTCGTTTCCTGTATTTCTTGGACAGCAGGACTCCGCCTCCCCAGGCACACTGAAGAGGGCAATAACAAAATATTATCAGAATATTTCTAAGTAAGTTATCAATTCTCAATGAAAAATTCTCAACGACGCGTGTGAATTCTATGGATCGAACAGAACAGTTTTAGCCTGGATGTAGCGAGTGCAAGGAGCTCCGGTAGAAATTGGATTGTACACAGGCTAGAAAAGAACAAAGCAAAACATTTTATCTGCCATTAAATTTTGACGTCTTCTGTCAGGGATTGGTTCCGAAACGTAACGTGTTGTATTGGTATAGTTTGGGTACATGTTCGAAAATTGTACTTGTACCTGCAGCATTTAACAAAGGAACATGTGCTCTTTAAAAATGACTGTCACACCGTCACTTCTGACGTTCCACTGACGATAAATCGTTACCGACTTACGTCAACGTGCAGCCACATCTTGTGTCTCTGGCAGATGTCAGCCAGGTCGTGCAGCGGGTCGAAGGCGCCGTACACGGTCGAGCCGCCGGAGGCACTGACGAAGAACGGCGTTTCTCCCTGCAGAATACGCAAAGTGGTAAGGTAAAGGTACGTATAGACAGTGCAATAGGTTTTTGGGAGGTATAGGCAGTCCAATAGCCTTTACGGCGAGTTTGCTCAGTGCAAGGCCATTGACCACTTCTAGGCACTGACAAAGAACGGCGTTTCACCCTGTAGAATACACAAAGTGGTGACGTAAAGGTGCTCTCACAGCCTTTTTGAGACCAAAGGGGCAGTGGGGCACCGTCGATTAAAGGACGATTTTTGAAGGTTTTGGCAAAATTTGTGTTTTTGGTAAAATAATTATTATAATTTTTTTTTTACCATATAACATTTAAACACGTTGATTATTCTATTTTATATACTTTCAATGAACGTTTTCACACAAAAATCAAACCCATTGAAAACGTCAATTGCAATCTATTTCATTATTATTTCCAGGTCAAAAATCATTTATCGCCCATTATCTTACTCAACAATAGAGAACCATATCTACCTTCGATTTTGCAATTTGAATCTTTCGTTCCAAGTCCGATGGTATCATCTTTCCCCTGTGTAAAAGGAAAATTGATAAGATCAGTAACGAAGTGTGAATTGATTACAATAACGTATCTAATTCTAAAGTTAATACCACTTTATCACACAAAATAGAGAAGAATACAAATAGAGACCAAAACATTTGAAACCGTGTCTACAGTATTCTCAGAATTATTTTGTGCTACCAGAAGATATTCAATCTTATTTCAATATTTGCGTTGCAGGAAGCAGAAAATATTTTGGGAACTTAATGTTGGACGCAAAATCTCTTCATATATCTATTATCTATTATGAAAATAGGTCGGTAAAATTACTTGATTTATCATTTTCCATTATGATACTTTTACGACTGAAGTAGCTAATAAGTAGACTTCTGCGCATCACTGATCCGATGGTGTAATATGTAAATGTAAACGGATCGTAAATTAGTTATGGAATCTAATAGATTGAGACCACATCTCTTGCTCGAGTGCTCTTGACAGCTTTTTATTCAATCCATTAAGAAGATTTATTCATTGTAACAAAATGCCTTTACAGAGTTCCACAACGCTCCATTTGGAGGAAAAAGTGCCCATTTGTAACTATCCAACCATATGCGAGACAGGTATTAGGAGTAATTTTCTCGAAAGTGCATTCCCATTTGGAGCGAATGCCAGCCATTATTAATGCATGCTTTCTTGACATAGTAATCATCGCGTTGAATTACGAACATCTTGAATATTTATGTAGTAAGTCACAGTGAGAACACAGCATAAAAGTCTAAATAGTTTCTTTCGAATCACATTTTTTCAGGACCTAAAACTTAACAGAAATACAACTGATGCCCAAACAGTTCTTACTTTCCAAGAGATAATTGATATATTACTCCCAAACTTTGATTTGTTGAAATACTTGATTTCTCATTTCATTTTCAAGTCTCTGAATACGTTTAGCGTGTACATTTCTCTTACCCATATAAAAAAAAAACGGTGACAAAAGATTTCGGTTTCATTTGTAGTTAACAATCACTCAATTATATAGTAACTACAATTTAGGGACTTATACCTTGCAACACATTAAGTATGAGAAACAAATGAACTCTCTGACTATAAGCTCATACACACTGTATCATGTGGAAGTTGATAGTGTGGCATACAGTCGCCTAAATAATGCAAGGATGAGACATCAAAAGCTTACCGATCATCGCATTTCACCGCGTAGACATTGTCTGTTCCAATTCCGACTATGGCAGCAGCGCGTTTCAAAGAATAGTGGCTCTGTAACAAAGTGTCATTATTTGATTAAAGAAATGGTTGTTTAATAAAAATGAACACACAATCTTTTGACTTTCATTTTTTTTTGCAACTGTTAATTTCATATCAACTATTTGATACCATCTTATTGAGAGGAGGTCAGGCCTATCATTGATGTCATTTCCTATAAGAACTCCCTGCGTCACCCTTGAACAAGTGGCACTGTGTGGCAATTCAGAATCCACTTCATATGTGTACTCCTAGAACACTATTTGGCATTGCCTCTAAACAGGAGAAAATGCAACGTGTTGCTGTGACCAGTACTGAGTTAGATGCAAGAACACAAGAGGTAAATGTAAGTGCAACCCCTAAAGAAACGTACGTTGCATCTCTCTCTATATATGGCAGAGTCTGTCTTGTTTCACACAATGATATTTGAAATAAAGTATATGTATTACCGTATTGAGGAATACGCGCCACACAGCTTGAAATATTCATTCTAGGAATCTTTTAAATAAAAGAAGGCATTTAATGATCTAAAGTATTTCTTATATAAAGTCTACATCATTAAGAAAAAAACTTACGTGTTCTGAAATGTACATGACGAGTTTTGGTGCTTCCCTGAGTCCCTTCTTTTTGACGTCTGGTACGAACTTGTAGCGTGCACAGTTCACTGCGTATAGATTGGAGATTGCACCGCCTGGAGAACATAACGTAAAAACAAATAGAAAAACATGTCAGACTAGCTATGGTATAGAACCATTATATACAGCTTTACGGCAATTTGGGAAATACAAACATGCTTGTATAGATGTAATCCTAAGGTACAAACCATTTGTTTGTTTCCTGAACCTTTTTTGTCTAGTTTGTGGCTTTACATGGCACATTCTGTGATTGTACCCTCATTGTGAAACGTAATCCAATCTTAAGAAAACGAATGTGCATCATTGTTTCAGATATTTCATCAGTGAAAGAAAATATGAACTGCCTTCCATCATCAAAAAATACCAATCTCCAACCATTTGTATTCGAAATCATCGTACCTGACTAGAAGCAAATTAAAGGTTTGTAGGAAAGCCATTTACGACAGTGTATGGGTGAATAAGTAGCAAAGCACAATAACAGCCTGATGCGGAAACGTTTCCCCTCTAAGAAACGCGGAGGAAATTAGCTGATTGCGGGGGGCAGGGCTCTCATCGCGCCCGTTGGACGCTCTAGCGGCGTAGCGCGAAGGGAGGTGATTGGAAACTGTTGGGGGCCCTATTACTTGTATTGTGCATGATGGGTCTTTCAATCGATGAAAAGCACTTAGTGTTCATTTCCAGCCATTGATCTTTGCCTATTGTGAGAGCTGACGTTCATGCAGTTACTATGGCAATCACATCAGATTATTCAGCACTAAGGAGAGATACATATATGTTTACCGTAGTTTTAACTACTGAAGCAGAATTTCCAATTGATTGAATGCGCCTTAGCCACACGGTGTTTTGTAACCAAAAGCGATACGTCGTACGACTGGTTGACGGTCCTCAACATGTCAAAAGAAGTCTGGTTGTCGGTACAATATTGGACGAACATGAACTTCATATTATCCCATTTAATTTCGCTGTGGATTTTTTAACCCCCCTCTGAGAGATAAGCGCCGGTGCCATTGCCACAAACTTCGTAACTCCAGATTGTGTGTAGCTATTCGTCAACACTCCGACTGTCTGACAGACAAGCCCCCCTAAAGTCTTCCTCGCGCGTGATAGTCCAAGTCTACCTGCAGCGCACCGCGACTCTTCGATCAAATGATTGCGACCTAAGGCGAGGTGAACATCTGTAAGTACTAAAAAATAATGGCTTGTTTCCGCGGGGGACCGTTTTTCAATCAACACCGCGGCAGTGGAGGCCTAGTCGAGGAAGCAGACCGAGAAGGAATTGATTGCGTCCAAAGCGGCGGCTAACGTCGACTATTATGTAGGCAACAGACCGGGAAAATGTCTGCCACGATTCTCCAGTAGCCCGGGTTGTTGGTACAGCCTCGTGTAGATTGGAAATGCCATCGGGGTCTTCAGAGCTAGGATGGTTGTCTGGATTGCGCATTGTTTCTACCGATGTTGTGTACGTGTAATAGAGGTAAACGTACTGTAGCCAACCACTTTTTTTTTAAATTAAAAACCTTAAGCTCTTCAATGCCAAATACAAGTAGTAAGCAGAAGCACTAAATGTAATTGGTGCACCTGAGATTAACATGCTTAAAGAAGTAAAGATATTCTAAAAACAAATTACAGTTTTGAAATACGCCGCTTTGAAGAAGAAGAGTTCACGTTTATCTCGTAGAAAGATAATTAGCTTTCATTCCCGTAATCGCATAGTCATCTCGAAAATTTGCGACTGTTTCCAATTATTACCACTCGGGATCCTTCTTCTCTGTGATTAATGGTGCATTATCTTCGCGCAACATTAGGCACAATTAATCTACCCTTCAACGTCTAACCTTCTGGTGACTTTGAACTTGAGAGTTGCTGTTACTCTTGTGACAAGTTCACAGAGTGACGTGCGCGTTTTCTAACATCTGTTGCTTAGAATGATGAGCGCGGAAAAACGAGCTCTTGAGCTTTAATTAAAGGTTAAAATGAAATTCGGTGTGATAAGAGGGTACTAAAAGAGTGTCACCTTGTGTAGTCATAACTCGTAATTTGTTACCAGTTGCACTCTATTGGCTAGCAGTTTTCAAAGGAAAAGCGAACAAAAGAATGCCAAAGCAATGTTTCTGAAGCTATTTACCGTTCGTTAAGGTGGAACGCCGGCCGTTTTGACAAAAAAATCATTCAACATCGGCGTGGACTACATGTACAGAGTCTTTGCATGACAGTGAATTTCACCCCACAAAACGTGCAATATGATATCCCCTGAGCATTGCTTTCTAACTCAAGGAGACGAAGAAGGACTGAGAGAACATGAAAATGCTGTCATTTGGATGGGACGATTGGGGGTAGGTGTTAGCCAGATGATCAACTTTGAAGCTTTCTTTGAAGGAGACATGATTTCCAGCATTAGGTAGCTCCCTTTGGCAACAGCGAATCGCTGCTTTTTGACTGGTGTGATTGACATACCTGGGCTGAAAATACCGTCTCCACTTTTGGCGGGAAAGCCGATGATTTCTCTCATCTTCTTCAGGATCATCTCCTCCATGACGATAAAGACAGGCGCAATCTCGTACGTGAACCTGGGGGAAATTAAGAAAGATAAGCTTAGCACACGTAATCCTGCAGATATACGTCACCAGTTGCTTTCCTTTCCTCACAGTGGATTTCGTCCCCTATCAGGACACCCCCAGATCAGGTAGGCATCGCATAGTCATCGCGATATTTCCAGTGATGTTTCCAGTCTTTGTCTGAACTTTTCAGTCATATTCAGTTCTAGTCCGTTACATCAGCTAGCGTTACCGGTAAAGAAAATTCAGGTCCAGGTCCAGTTCAAGTCCAAAAGATCTGGTTCAGGTCCGGACCTGAACCTAGATCTAATTGTTTGTGAAAACTTGTGAATTGGTGATACACAAAACCATGATCCAATAGTATAACTGTAAGCTTGTCACACGTAACCCGGCATCATAACGTCAACAGCCGCTTCCCTTCCCTCATAGTGGGTTTCGCCCCCTAGCAGGACACACTCAGGAAGGTAGGGGAGGTAGTATTGCTCGGGTACTGCCTAGTCGTGATGTTTCTAGTCTTTATCTGAGCTCTTTAGTCATATTCAGCTCCGCTCCGCACCCCTAATCCCAACCTAACTTATATAACCTACACAGTAAGACGCTCAGGATTTTTCTTCCTAGCTCTGGCCTATCTGTATGACCTACATACACCAATCGATATGGGACGGCTTAACCATTGTTCCAAAAGCAACAAGACGGTAACAGCATATTGGAAGGTCAATTTACCGTTTGAGCCGGGTTTTTGGGGCACACTTTCATGCGAAGATTTTTTTTTCTATTTTGCTTTTTGGACTTACGAGGACAATGTGGCACTGCACTCAAGTTAGAAACTTATATTAACAGTGCCACATATACGGTACAGACAGAAGGTAAAAGTGGTAGTCTTTTACCTCCCCGACCGAAGTCAGGTACTCATTTTTACACATGGGTGAAGTGAGGAAGGTCGTGTAAAGTGCCTTTCCCAAGGGCACAATGTCGGGGCACGGTGGGGATCGAACTCAGGACCTTTAGATTCCGAGCCGAACGCTCTACCAGTTACGCCACGCCCGACGCCACGAAGGTTGGAAAATCGCATCGTTGTATCAAATAAACCTTACCCTTCCTCATCCTTTATCTATAAGTATGGATTATGGTTCTCCTACTTGCTGTCTTGCGTCTTTTCCTACGAGTTGTTCCGCACGTATGTTCCCATCATATTAAATGCGATGTCATTGGGCACTGGAGCTTGTAATTTCAGTTGCTGTGACTTATTGACCAATCAAATAGGTTTTGTTACGCCATTCTGAATCGGCAGACAAAAGGCCGTATACTGTAAAAATATAGCGGTTGCGGATGATTCCATTCGGGAAAAGAATTATCCAACATCAATATTTAGAGCCGACATTTTGGAAGGGCAGAGAAGTCTTTGCTCTTTATACAAGGTTCCACACTTTCAAAAATAGTGACAAATTCTTCTCATACGGCCTGATACAAATATTTTGTCAAATATGTAGAGAATGAGATCATGTCACAAAGTCAAAACCTAACCAATGTAGGAAGGAATATGACATACAGTCCCTGACAGTGCGTGCCTAGGGATGACATAGGTGACACGTTTATGCGGAGAAAATGACCTGAAATTGAAGACATTTGCCTATCTCTGCCAACAGATTGCTCTGCCTTCTGTTACGGTTGTAATTTGCAAGTCTCACGAAATGGCGAACATACGTTCAGTCAGAGGTCATCGTCAAACAGTTCACGACAGAACGGGTGTGCATGTATCATGTGGAAGATGGTACCTAGCGGCTTGACATTTGTCGAACCAAAGGTACATTCATCAGTTCAGATATAAGTATCTCGACGTTGACATGTGAGGCTTAAGCAGACATTATCTGATCACCTGGTAAAAAAGGACAACTGTGAACGATCCAAACTAGTAGCTAGTTTATAATATGCATAATCAAATCGGCCCCTATTTCTAATGCGTAGCAAGAAATGGCCTAGTGTGACGCAATGTCAAAAAATGTGCCTTTTCACTGGATGGAAACCATTGAACAACCAAAATTGGATTTTTGTAGTATGATCCTTGACTTAAAGTACAATTGGAATGACAGTTAAACATCTACAACAGACAAATAGTAGAAAGGGGTCGTATAAGAGCCCGTATAGGAGCTCGATAATTGACACGCACGCAGGCGTTGGTCTGCTAGCTGTGAAATCTTTTTTCACAGACACCTTTGGTTCACTCTCATTAATCAACTTAACATGGGCTTAAGTATAAATAAACAATCTTCTTTGCATATATTTAGATGTGCTTATACAAGGGATTGCATGTAGTAACAAGAAGTCAAAGAGCTCTTGCCTCCATAAAAATCAGAATTTTTATATTGCAATCCATACATAGTATGGGATTGGAATATATTGCTTTTTGTTTGTCTCTTCTCCTGTCAAATCTTCAAATGGGATTAATTTTTTCATTTTTGGCCAAATGAGCTGAAATTTGGCAGGGTGGTAGAAATAGCAAATACCCCCAGACGTTTTTTTCACTTTCTTGATAGAGGCCTTAGAATTTATGATATTTAGGGTTTTTGGTCATTTTTAGACAAAATATGTATATTTTGGGCCCCTGTGCCCTGGTATTACAAGCTAATGACCTGAAATTTGGTACAGAGGTGCATTGGGCATATGAGCACAAAAAACCATCAACACTTTCTTCATAGATCACTTCAAAAATTAGTTATTTTAGGGTTTTTGGCCATTTTTGACTAAAAATGTATATTTTTGGCTCCTATGCCTTTGTATTAAAACCAAATGACCTGAAATTTGGTACATAGGTGCGTTTCACATATGACCACAGAACCCCATCAACGCTTTATTCATTGTTTACTCCAAAAATGAGTTATTTTGGGGTTTTCAGTCATTTTTGACTAAAAATGTTAATTTTTGGCTTCTATGCCCTTGTATGTAAACCAAATGACCTGAAATTTGGTACAAAGGTAAATTGGACATATGACAACAGGACCCCATCAATACTTTCTTCATAGAGCACTTATAGAATGAGTTATTTTGGGATTTTTAGCCACATTTAACTAAAAAATGTATATTTTTGGCTCATATGCCCTTATATTGAAACCAAATGACCTAAAATTCGGCATGAAGGTGTGTAGGACAAGTGCCCACAGTACTTCATTTTCCCTTTGAGCAAACATTACTTCAAATTGTTGAATTTTGGGATTTTTTCAAGGATGAAGATGGATTGCAATATGCTGTATTTGCTCCTAAGCAAATGTCGGCCTTTGTAGTGTTTGTAAATTTCTTCACAAAATATAACACAATCATATCCATTTCACACATTACAATCTTGTGAGCAAATGCCATCCTTTAGTTCCTGCATGCTAGGGAAACAAATTTGGATCTGGAACAACTACAGACACAAATAAACACGCAGATTCAAAATAATTTCTTCGTTTTTTTCTTCGGATTGATGGAGGTAAAGATGTAGCCAGAGTATCAGCCTGCTTAGTTTACCGGGGCTCCCACACTGCAACCTCACCAACAAGATAGTATATATGATTGGTGAGGGGGAAGTATGGAAGCCGCGGTAGACTAACCAGGCTGATAATCAGGCTAGTAAAGATGACCGGTACGTACATGTTGGTGTTGGCGGTCGCTGTGAGCCATTCCCCCGCCAGAGAGATGACGTCCATCCCGCTGGATAGCTGGTTGAAAAAGCGGGGATGTCCTGGGCAAACGGAAAGTTAAAGATACTTGAGCTTAATAACGGAACAGCCAAGATAGAATTTACACCTGGCAACAGTAGCAAATTGGTATTGAAAGCTCACATGTTTTGTACTTTGCCCCGTGAGAAAAACTGCATCGTTGTTTCCCTTATAACCAGAGTCATTGTAAAAATCAATGTCGTGAGTGTTATCATATTATTATATTCCCGTTTTACATTTTAACTTACCTGAAAACTGTAATGAGAAGGCTATAGCATTAATGTTAAAGGTTCATTTTATAGCAAAGAAATGGAAGAACGGTAATATTTATGTTGTTTAGAACTATGGGAAGATTATTTTCACACAGTTCTGTGAAAACTTGAACTAGAAGTTATAATGTAAACACGCTACAAGCGAAATGTAAATCATTCATTCTTTGTCAGTTCAAAAACCGGCTCGGAATTGAATAGATAGCAACTACACTTCTTAGCCTTCTTCTCATTTCCTGTTTTCCAAGAACGAACACGAAACGCATCGCCAAAAAGCTTCTTGCGCAAATAGTCCCGCGATTCTATCCAAATGTAATCTACATATGATATCCGCCAGTTCCTTCCAGTCCAGTGCGTGCATTCAAAGTCGCATTTTCTACCGACGAGGGTAAAGTGGATTCTTCCTGTACAACGATCCTTGATAAAGAAAGGGTAATTTGTATACTCTCTGGTTGTAACATTTGGCAGGAGGTCAGATCTACTTTAGAACGACAAGAAAACACGGGTACGGGTGAAGATTTCACACCAGGTTCAACTCCATTAAAAGACGTGGCGATGCGAAATAATCAAACGCCTACAAAGTCTTTTCAAAGTTGTTAACTTTTAGATAGTATCTTTGTATCCTTTGCTGCTCATGGTACTGATGTTAGTTCTAAATTGTCCGCGTCAAAGTTTGCTTTTGTTGTTCCTTGTTGTAAAGTTTGGTCATCTAACATCATTTTAAGACACATGTTCTTTTTGTTTGAGTATCATGTAAGTAAAACACATCGTCAGTTCGAAATACCAGCTTTCTGATTGCCTGATATATCTTTTCATTCTTTTTGTTCAAGTCTCAAGGAACGTTCTCACGTTGGATTGTGTTGTAAAACTGAAGTTTGATACCTCGAAACTAAATGTGAAGACTTTGAAACAACAAAGAAAAACATTTCTTAGAGTAGAATGCAGAGTATAGCTGTGCTTATATTCTGCAACTGCTCTTTGCCTGTCAAACAGTGTGTAGCTGTCATGTACGATTTCTGATACCCGGCAGGCATTCCGGCAGGCATTCCTATTCCTATGGTGACGAACAAGTCTTCAAAACTCTTTAAACTCTGTTAAAATGTCAATCTAAAACCTTTGCCAATCAGAGACGTTGTGCACGTGCCTACAGGCTCTGAGATTCTGTTACGTCTTTCCTCTGGCTGATCCTTATCTATAGAGTGGATCATACTTTGCCTTTAATGACATACAACTGGGACGTCAGTAAGGTTTAGATAACATCGAAATGGAACATCAACACCCATAGCACAGTTTGTTATCTTGCGTTTGCTGCTGATATCAAAACGGAAATTTTGGGCTTATTGGTGACTACTACTCTATTCTTTAATTGATGACCATAAAGCTTTCCTTCAACCATATGACCAAGGCTTAATACCAGGTGCAGACCTATCTCACAAGAAATGCCACAGACACCCTGTGGCGATAGACTTTTAATTTTTCATATGTCATACTTTATATTTTGTATTTTATGTTTTGTTATCTCACCTTTGCTGGTGTTGTTTGAAAGGGGACCGGTGGGCACATACTAGCGACTGATGGCAGGCAATCATAACTCTTTATATGGCTCTTCTTTTGCCAAATGACCCGCGGCATATGGCGACTGGATACCCAGCCCATTTCCTAGGAAATGCCACAGACGCCCTTTAGCGTCGTACTTGAAAGTGTGCCAGTCTGTTTTCAAGATGATAGCAGTTGGGTTATGTTCGTGTAGAATCCCTGCCGTCTATCTCCGACGTTATAACGCAGTCAGATGGCCTGGTACAATCACCATTTCGTTTACCGCAGGAGTGATCATAAGGTGGCAATGGACTCAAGTCTTTTGGCGGACCGATCGTCCTGATTGCACACAGCGGAGGGATTACTGGCTGATTCCCTGGAGAGGTCACCTTGGACATCCCAGGACTTCATTCCGACACACTTTATTTAGTTTCCCAGTGGGGTATTCTCCAAACAAATGTGGTTATACCCCCCTTTCCACTAGGACGGCGCTCTCGCCGCCCTCTCTCTGCGACCTCAAACTTGACAGATCGCTCAAAGAATTCTATAGAAAAGAAACGAATACACTTTGTGTGTTTGCTGTCTTCTCAGTCACACTTTAACGTTTTGTATGATATACCCAGTGTGAAAGCGAAGGTTACACATATCCTATTTAGGTCGTAGTGAGAGTGCAGCGCGATCGCCGTGTAGTGGAAAGGTGGCCTAAGTTTCCCAGTGGGGCACTCTCCAAACCAATGCGGTCAGAAGCAAGAAGAACTGCCACTCCGCTGTATTTGCGGAAGCTAAGCTGGTAGTGAATTATTCATCCCCCGTGCGTCAGAAGCAGCGCTGCGCTCGACTACACTCAAATCAGCAGCACATTACTGCAGTACGACACACTAGCCGCTCTATTAGCCACATGAATACAACATGCACACTGTAGGACTCGTCTATTAGGAGATGAGTAATAGGCATGTCTACTGGACTGGAAAATATCGATTTTTCCCTCGTGCGTCGGTACGCGAGGAATGCCTTGGGTTTGTCAATGATGTTTTTGGGTAGCGCCCAGTTTAAACTCGCTTTGAAGTTTGGAGTGGAGAGAGTGCACAAAGCAGGTTGAAGCGTCACAAAGCTAATCTGCAAGCAGATCCACGGTGGCGTAATATAGTATCAAACCCACCCACCGGTGCCCGTTTGACTCCCTTTGGCCGGCTTTACTCCTTGGCCAGCTTTGATACTATCTTATGGCACCGTAGGATCTGCTTGGAGATTATCACAAAGCATCGGAAGAGACGGTTGGAAGCTTAAGTCGCTTGAGCAATTTTTGTGTGGATTAAATTAAGAACTTAAATGCAGCAGACCGGCGAGGAATACCTCGGGTTTGTCAATGATGTTTTTGGGTGCAGCGCCCAGTTTAAAGTTTGGAGAGAGAGTGCCCAAAGCAGGTTTAAGCGTCACAAAGCATCAAACGAGGGCCTGAGCATTTTTTTGTGTGGATTGAATTAAGATGATCTTAAATGCAGCAGACCGACGAGGAATGCTCGGGTTTGTCAATGATGTTTTTTGGGTGCAGCGCCCAGTTTAAAGTTTGGGGAGAGAGAGTGCCCAAAGCAGGTTTAAGCGTCACAAAGCATCAGAAGAGACGGCTGGAAGCTTGAGTGGCCTGAGCAATTTGCGGCTGCATTACGGCAGTCCTAGTAGCAGCAGTGCGAGGGGATGTTATAGAGTTACCGACGAAAATGGCATGCACATAAAAAGGAATGGTTGGAGGTAACTCAATCAAAGGCACTTTGTTTCTTTCTCCCTCTGTCTCCAAGTCTCTCTGTGGCGTCTCTGTCTGTCTCTCTGCCCAAATCCTTCTTGCTGTCTCCCTCGTCTGTCTATCCTCGTCTCTTAGCTTAGTCTCTCTGTTTCTGAATCTCGTCTATGTTTTTCTCCATCTTTGTCTCTATGCCATTTTCTCACTCTCTCTTTCTGTCTCCCTGAGGAATTTAACACGACCCAGTTGTGTATTAAAAATGATGTAAATAACTGTGTGTTAGCCCCTGGAAACCAGTAAACACGTGCATGTTTTTTATTCATGTTTGAACAATTGTGCTTGATCGTGTGCAAGTAAAACTTTATTTTTAATTTGCAAACTCACGATAACCAACAAGCGAAGGTCACAACTTTTCTAAGTTTGGACTCCCTCTACTAAATATGCCTACAGTGGATGATGTACATTCAATGTGCTTGCATCGGTAAATGTTTAAGTGTTTTGGTTACAAGTTAATGTTGTAATTACAGTACACCGCAGGATGGGGGTCCCTAGGGACGCTATCACCGCGTGTTAATGACGAAAACGATTGCAGACAATCGTATCAAAACCTTGCAGAGCACCAGCGCCAGACTGTTCCAGCCCGGCTTAGCGCGATACGCGGGTAGATAATGCTGCTGACGGATGTACGTTCCCCATTAGAGCAATTAGCGCGGTTTCTTCGTCATTACCCAAGACAGGTGAAGCATACGCCTTGATAGCATAAGAATGTGCAGCACAGCCTCATTCACCGAAGTCTCTGGGGGCCTTGGCGTAATTTTTTTGGGGAGGGGGATGGATTCGCGATTTTTAACCGGGAATACGCCGGAAAAGGAAAATATGCCGGGAAAGGAATATATACATGAAAGGTTGTACGGGCCCCCAGCACAGGCGTGCAACTTCTACAAGCTTCCCGGTATATATTCCTTTCCCGGCATGTTTTTCTTTTCCGGCGTATTCCCGATTAAATATCGCGAAGCGAATCCATCCCCCCTCCCACAAAAAAAAAAAGCCCAAGGCCCCCAGAGACGCCGGTGAATGAGGCTAGGCAGCATTGGTTCTAGCAAACTTGTTTGGTGTGAAAGAGTGGTGAATTAGCTGCACCTGACGCCAGCGCAAAGATCTATCAGTGCGTAAATAAATAACTGTTAGTAGGGAGGACACGGTGACATGTAACGTGAAGATGAAACGACCATAAAACGATGGAAGCAGCAGCATCGAAGCGCGCGGCGACACCGCCACATTTATGGCCCGTGTACGCTTACAAGACATTATTGATGATCCCATTTCGAGCAAACCGCCATCCTACGCGAAGCCGTGACAAGCCGTGGTGAATGTTTCCCTAAGGACGGCCGTTTGGGAGACAACCCGGCGGCCAACCCGTAATCCTCTTTTGCAAAAGCCTACCTGATGCAAAGACTTGATGGACCGACCGCGGATACCGAGACGACAGCTTCTTGGCGCTAAACAGGCCACACATGACATGTAGAACACGGTTGCTCCTCTTGATACAGAAGCGTTTCCAACCGATTAGATCCGCTGCTAGCTGCCGGCGACAGGCGCTGATCAACCGGGTAGAATTGAAGGTTACTCGATAGCGCATTGACTGTGCACTTAATTTTGTCTATTGCAGTATGATGAACATTTCCATCATTGCTGATACATGTTTGGGAGAAAACAGACATTTGTGGAGTAGATTAAGATTAAACTCTAAACTTAATGCAGCATACCAGCATAGTACATGACAATTACTTTTTTGAAGAATTGCAATCATTATCACCATAATCATTTTTATCACCAAGTCTTATTATAACCATGGTCATCAAAATCAATTTCACCAAACCACAATCATTACGTGCCTCATGACGGACTGATCATGATGCCATGGAAGGAAAGTACTATTTTGTCTTTCTTTGTGTGTGTGCGGTGTGTGTGTGTGTGTTTGTTTGTGTGTGTGTGCATGTGTGTATGTGCGTGTGTTTTTGTGTTTCTGTGATTTTCAATATTTACAATACAGCATTGCCATACATCTTCAGTGCTTTTGTATCCGTCTGTGCTAATGAAGGGTCACAAGGCAATATGCTCAAGTTGACGAAGTCTGTCATCTCTGATTACTTGTTGTTGTTGATTCAGTTGTATTTGATTCAGTTGACGTTAGTATACAGCCCTGTCATTAAAACCGAATGAGCATTGTAATGCGAATATGATGTAAGACGCTCACTTGTTTTGACTCCATACTTCTTGTTGTTGATCTAGTTGTTTTCTGTGACGTTGCTTCATTACTTGGTACTACGTACTTTATAAAGCAGATTTCACAGTTACAGTACACAGGCTGTCAAAGGTCTGTCATTAAAACCTAATATGTATAATGTGTACATGTACTGTATGTTGATGTAAGGCGCTCACCTGTTTTGACTCCATACTTGAGAGTTTCCCGGCAGGACTCCAGGATCTTCTCCAGTGTTTCGGGCCGCTCGTCGGGAATCTCCAGGTCCAGGAACTTCTTCAGGTCTTGAGGATGGTGGAAGTCCACCACCTTCTCGCTCCGGTCGTACGTCTTCCGGACATAGTCGCACAGGATCTCCACTACCTTGGTCAGGAACAGTGTGGTGGTGGCGGGGGCGTTTCTGGTGGGTAGAAGATCTAGGGGGAGAGGAAAAAAACAAATGTTTCAAAGAGATATAATAGCTTATCCTGCTTTGTTTACGTTAGTATTGCACAGAGAATCACACAACATAAAGCATAACCATGGGGACGTAACATATGCAATGTAACCTCAGAGACAGGATGGATGTGTCGGGAGCGTTTTGGCGGGTAGAAGATCCAGGGGGAGAGGTAAAATGTTTCATAGATCTTGTACTTCTTTGATTACTATACTATTGCTTAGAGAACCACACAGCATAAATATCAGTGTACGAGACGGGGCATATACAACGTTTCCGACTGGCAGGTCTTGGAGAGAGAAATAAAAGACCCTGTCCGTCTTTCGATGGTATTGTCTGGGGAATCACAAGACACAAAGAGAAGCAACGGAGACGTAACATAGGCAGCGTAACCTCAGGGACAGGCTGATGGAGCTGCAGCATTTCTGGTGAGTAGAAGATCTTCCTAGAGAAAAAAATGTCTTTAAGACCCTGTCCTTCTTTGATTACGAAGGTATTGTCCAGATATCAAGAAAAGCTATGGAGATGTGAAATGAAATATGCAACTTAACCTTAGGGACAGGTTCCTGGTCGCTGCTCCTTTTATGACTAGCAAAAGGTATTCGGACAGAGCAAAGAACAAATATTTTAAAACCCTTGTACAGTACTTCTTTAATTACGATGAGAACTACACAGCATAAAGTAAAGCCATGAGGACGTAAAATATAGAACGTGACAAGGTGATGGTAGCTGCAGCATTTCTGACCGGCAGAAGATGTCGCGAGAGTTACAGACACGTGATCTTATCAACACTTGATGTTGCGGACACATGACGTCAGCAAATGGTCAAAAGTGCCAGGAAGTTTATAACACCCTCGTCTCTGTTCGGTGAAGTATGGATGTATATGGACTCCTTTATACCTCTTACGAAGTAGGATTGTGACATGAAGTTTGAAGTCTCTGTTAGGTAAAGGCTGGAGTGTCCTGATGTATGGACTCCTTTATACCTCTTACAAAGTAGTCCTGTTTACTTAGTTACTTAGGACACGGAAAAGAACTACTTTGTTAGGGGTATAAAGGAGGCCATATACATCAGGGAACTCCAGCCATCCCAAGTGCTACATCCAGCTGCGTAAAGTGGGAGAATAGAACAGCAGGACGTCTTTGACCTTCTAAAAGTTTCACGAAGGTCATTCACTAAATGACATTCAAATTTGTGGCAGGCTGGCTCCGCACCAATTTGGTATCTCCCATTTTCTGGTCCACGCAAATTATACGTTATGCTGATGAAATATAGCCCAGATAAAAGGTACAATTTGAAGTTGATGGCTCACAATGATAGGGGCATAAATCATGATGGCAAACTACTGGCATAGTTAAGGACGGCATCGTACAAGGTAAGGTTCTCGAACTTGACTTTATCAACGTCCATTGTAAGAGGTAAAACTGTATTGCTACATACTTCTAAGTTATTAATTTTACAAGACTTAGCGATGATTTAAGTTTGTATATCTTACGGAAAGAAATACATATTTCGGAAGTTAAAAACATTCACATCAAAGAGGTCAAAGACAATGTACATACACGGATCTTCCATTCATTCCACTTTAATGATTCTTTGATGTGGTTTGGTGAGACAGATGCTGTACCGAGGTAGTTAACTATATCCAAATATTTTTTTATTGTTTTTATGATTTAGGTTCCACACCTCGTATGCCAACACGTAGCTCTCTAAGTGAGATGTGACATGTTACCTAACATCTAGAAATACTCTCGATTTACCAAGCGGAGAAAATATGTAAGACCTTGTACATACAGAATCTTCAAATTTGATGTGGTTTGGTAAAACATGCAACGTTGTAGTCAACTGTATCCTGATATTTACAAAAGCAATTGTTTTCATGATTTAGGTTCCACACCTCGTATGCTAACACGTTGCTCTTGTAGTGAGATGTGACATGTTACTTAAGGTTTAGAAAGCCTTCCGCTTCACCAAGAGGAGACATTCTGACGACCTTTTCTTCAAGGTGGTCGACCCGCTAAAGGACGACGACGCAGTACCTTTTAGCATCAAAAGGCTTGCTGGTTAGATGGATAACGGGGACGTCCATTTCGAGTCCATTTAGACACGGGGCTGACTGTACACTTCTTATCAGTCTACGAACAGATGCTCCTCAAGTCGCTGCTGAGCCACAATGAGATCATTTTTGTCAAAGGCTTTTCTCTCCAAGTCGCATTTTGTATACAAAACAGATTCCATCAACTGTACAGTCAGAGCAGAGTTGCAGACAGAAACCAAATGTTTTAACGAGCAGCAAGCTCTTATCTTTTTATAAAGTTGCACACTATATTATACCAGCGGGTTCGTATGTATATTGAAACAAGATTACGAGAGATTTCGAATGATTGACTTCGATTTTTCCATTGTCGGGCTCAAAAATGTTCGCCGTGAGGTGACAGTGGGGCTACATCACAACACCAGAATGATGAATTGTTTCAGGGAAAATACGACTTCGATTCTTGATGGAAAAACTTTCGGCAAAATGTTTCAATTAAGATGAAGAGATAGACTAAGCCGCAGAGTGCACTTTTGGGTTTTCCGATTTTCAGTCTATCTAATGGGTGATTTTCTGGAATCCAGCTGATATGGAGCCCTTTCGACACGGAGCTCTCACCTGAACAGTACGATAACAGGGAAGATTGATGCGTTGCTTGCATTTTCTTCAGAAGAAAATACAATGGAAACCATTGCATTGCATAGACCAATACTAAAGCGAATGCGAGATGTAGATCATGTAGTAGATATCCTAACCCAAAGAAGTATCAGAATGGGCCATTAAGTACATATCCTTTGTTTGTGGCAATTCTCTGTTGCCATGGGAATTCACCTTAATTATAGATAAGTCAAAGAGCATTTTAGGTCAACACGAACTGGCATCTGAGAGTGAGGTAGGTGACGTAGGGCCACAGGAACAATATTATGTATGGGAACTCTATGCACTTACACTGCCTGCAACAGAATAATGTTTAACATACGAGAATCTACTTTTAAGAACGGTTGGATATCAACGATATGTCTTAATTATCAGATAAGCTCATGGAGGAGAATGGTCGACGTGAAACCAAAGGTCCTCAAAGAAAGAAAAGCAGACAAAGCTGTTTTTATCTCTCTTAGCATCAATTTTGGATGGAAAAGATCCAGGCGAAAAAGGTACTAGCTTAACCTAGTGGTCCAATTGTCTAAAGAGGGCAGTTGGTCATCACCACGCTCACATAGCATCGTAAAGGTTTTTTGACCTGAAATCTTGTGCATTTGGCTTCGATCTAGGATGCCTTCTTACATTACGAAGGGCAGCAGACACTACACACTATCTCTATGCTGGTATACCAAAACTGTCCGATGGAATTCAAACAAGAAGACCACAGTTTTCAGGGCAGGCGCGAAGAAGTTGCTGCTGACCTGGCGCTCTGGACACCCAGACATGGCAATACTCATGTCATCTTATCCACGATCTTCGGGCGCATTGATGGAAGATCGGCCATATTTAAGATCGACAGAGGGTTGCGCGTATTTTTCACCTGAAAACCGTCCTTGTTAAATATAAACCATACTTTGTACCTTGTACAATTGTTGTGCAATATAGTTATAATGATAAGCGAGGCTCGGGCGATTGCCGCAGAATCGTCGCCCGATCGATTGTCGCCAAAAGTGACAGGGGTTTAAGAGGAGGCCGGGAAAACCAGCAGCAGCAACATTCATTGACATACCCAAGAAAGACACCGGCCTTGAGGTTGACAGCATATACATAGTAATGAGCGACAGGGAACACAGAGGCAGCTAGCCGTCTCGACTCGAGACCGGATGGACTCGACTTAAGCAAGCAAGTACTGCCTAATCAAAAAAAGAAATAGATCACTGACTTCTGCGAGTTCATTTAATGTCTGCATTGATTATGATCTGTTCTGCTGTGTAGATTGTGCTCCCTTGAGAGTTGAAATCTGTCTCATTTCCTTCTATGATCGATTAAATATCTATTTTAGATTGCATATTCAGAGAATACATTCAAAGTTGTTGTACGAACGTGTTCAAAACCTGAAATTTGTTTACTGATAAAGTTTTGTTTTGGTCCGGAGTAACGTGTTGAAAACCTGAAATTTGTTTACTGGTAAAGTTTTTCTTGGTCCGGAGTACAGGCCTAGCTAAACACAGAATGTGCGTTTCGTCTTTTGACCGTATGTCGACATTTGGAGCGTAATAGAATGACAAAGATTTGCCAGAAAAAATGTTCTGAAAAAATAAAATGAAATAAGTGTTGTTCTGAAGGGTACGTCGAGTTTTGGTGACAAAACCCTGCAATAGGGGGTCTTAAAAAGATCCAGATGATTAAGCGCTAAGCGTCAAAATGACCCTCCAATACCTACAGCTAAACAACGTTGTTGATTGCGCTTGCCACGTGGAACATCATTGGTGAGTTAGAACTAACCGCTGAGCCCACAGGGGATAATGATAAACATTGCCCGGCCTTATCTTCACTTTAACAGGATGTAGAAGTCATCATCCTCCGGCACACGAGGGGCTGATGTTCAAAATCACTCAGGAAACTCTGAAGGTTACCCAACTCAAGAAGGTTTTGATGCCATTCAGGCTAGGGAAGGGGAACAGTTTTGCAAAATACCTAGAATTCAACCGTGGATCGTTTTTAAGAGCGAGCCCACAAAAACAAGCTAGAAAATGCAAACAGTACACGTGAATATGATGATTATGACAAATTAGTCCCGGCTGATCCTAATGGTATTCTTAGGAAACTCTGAAGGTTACCCAACTCAAGAAGGTTTTGATGCCAATCAGGCTAGGGAAGAGGAACTGTTGTAAGTGGACGGTTTCGTACGAGTGTCACCTGAGGGATGACTGAACTGAACTGAAAACTTCGTACGAGATGTAAGGTTCAACCATAGATTTAAGAGCAAGCCCGCAAAACAAGAAGCTGCAAATAGTTCACGTAATTATGATGATTATGACAAATTAGTTCTCACTGACTCTAGTGGTTTTCTTAAGTACATGTACCAACCTGCGGCTAGTTGGGCAATATTGGCTGCATATCAGCCGAAAGAATAAATATATAATTATGATAACAGTTTAACGTCGACTCTCCTGTTTTGACTTAACCCATCTTCTACATAAAAGCATAATTGGTTACAACATTTATATGGTCTGTCATTTACTACAAAATGTGCACAGAGGACATTAAATCAATTAACAGAAACTGGTAAGACGCACTGCAGACCTGCATCACACATGTCTGTCTCCCTAGAAAAAGACAAACGAAGAGGTTCAAAAGTTTCTCTACGCCTATTGGCATTTTGTATACGGCCTTGAAAAAACAAATGAAATACTTTTGTCAAAAATTAAGAAAAGAAATGAAAGAAGTTTTCGATTCGCTATCTTCAATAAACAGACATAACATTGTACACATAAGATTGTGAGTTTCATTCCACGAATGGAAATAGACTTTTTCCTGCAACACAATGAGACTTTCTTATCTCTACCAACAACCTGTAGCGATTTAGCATAGGTTGTTCTTTCTGTATGTATGTATAAATGCATCTATGTACTTAGTGCCATACGGTTCAACCGACTTTGTACTGCAAGTCTTTAACCAAACAGCTTGAAATATAGAAGAACTACAATATCCATGACGTGGGTGCATTTTACATAGATTTTTCTACAACTGAATTAAGAAATTAAAGAAAACAACAACTGATTGTTCGAGGATGGTATTGTATGTGGTATTCAGTAGATCTCAGTGTGAGATACGAATCACGCTGCCAAACCAAGATAGATGTTAGATCCTAATCTTTACGTCGAGTCGTGCTTTAGTGAATCATACCCGTGGGACGATGATCAAACGACGGTTCCTGTGTGAAGGTGTATGTGAGGCATATTCATGTATTACTTCTGCACAGTGGCGTCGGATTTAATCCTCCAATGCACGGGGTGGATGAATGGAAGGTGTCGTAAAACCCTCCAAAGCGTTGGAGGATAAGATATAGATTTCGAAAACTCCTCCAGGAGCTGGACGTGTTTTTGGTTTGGTTCTGCCGTGGACAGGGTCATCAATTTAGCACTAATCACTTCCATGGCATCAACCTCTGAAACTCCCAGCAGGCTGGATGAAAATTTGATTATTGGACCAGGCAAGATCATAGGATTATTGAATAAATCCCATGAATTGTTGTTTTTTGTCTTATCGCATCGCCAAAATCATGAGAAAATGAAGGTTTTTCTCAAAATATCTGAGACAAAATCTTTGGAACATCAGAAAAAAATGTAAAACCCCTTTACTTGATGCAGGAACACATGTAAAAGAAAAGGGAAGACGGCACTCTATTTTAAGTGTAACGCAGATGTTCACCAGCTTGCAGGAGATACATCAGACACTGCCAAAACTGTTTATTCAGTCACGTTGGCTGCTAAATACCTGGCGACAGACTATGTTTGTCAATGTTCCAACTAGTTTACAATGGTGGTGTTAACTACCTAACCGTTTAGTGCTCTTATGTGTATTTGCTTTTACGAAGACAAACGGACGAATGTGGTCGAATGCCATATCAAACATTGTGCTTATGCATATACTTGTTTAGGCGATTTACATCACACGAAGGTATACGGACGAATTCGAATGTGGTCAAATGCCATATCGATATCTGACATTGTATATATTATGAAGATTCTCGTTTAGCTGATTTACATTACTAAACAATGTTCAAAACGCGCGCCTACTAGAAATGAAGCATTTCCTTTACCGAACACTCAATGGTTTTCTAAAGAAGTAGCTGTGGGTTAGATATATGACACTTTCCCCATCTCCCTCACACCTCGGAATGTTGGTGTGTCGCACAGGGACTGCCGGTGAGGCTATGTAGAGACTAAAAGCTTTTCCTACGTCTCAGTGAAGTCAAAGCGAAAAAAATCAAACCACGCCAAAAGCAACACAAAGCAGCGGATAGATATTGTAACCAAAGGTTCTAGGCCGTGATGTTTTATTACCCATTTTCGCAGTTTATACTGATGTGAAAATGACTCTTCAGTTGCATTCTGTCCTTTCTTTTGATCTTTTTCCACGACATTTTGCTGTGTATCAATAGTAGCAATGATACCTGGTCAAGCTAACTTGTTTACGAACAGACTAAAAATAGCAGACATAGTACTTCAGTACTTTAGGAATGCCATTGACTTCCTCAAGAGGGACACGATATTCAGCATACT
>NC_049994.1:13811721-13813424 GCF_000003815.2 Branchiostoma floridae | reverse complement strand
GAAAAGATAAGACGGCAGGAACCAGGCTGGGCTTTTTTTCTACTATAGTAGGAAGAGAAAACGGGGACGTCCTAAAACTACGTGGAGACGTACTGTGGGCCATTGGGATCCCCTGGGATGCTGCTCAGTCCCTAGCACAGAACAGACCCCAGTGGAGGAAACTCATCACAGCCTTATGTCCCAAATGGGATGCAGAGGACAAGTAAGCAAGTATAGTAGGTTACATTCTTTCTTCTTAGCTAAGTATTTGCTGTTTAATTCCTGTGCTGAATTGAACTTCTTGGATCTTATTTGGTCATTACCCGGACCCCTTTTGACCACATTTGTATAATCTAAATTTTGATAAAGCTTTCATCTTATATTTCATCATTGTACCATATTACGAAATTTGAAAAAAACAATCCACCTGCACAACAGCAACTCTTCATTTCAATTATCAATTAAAAGAAAAAGAACAAGAAACAGCCATGACTTCAAGTACCAGAGTTACCAAGCTAGGATTGATGTGTTCAAAAATTCGTATTTTCCCAGAACTATCGTCGAGTGGAACTTGTTATCACCAAGCACAGTAGGGGCATCTTCTCTGGATAGTTTTAAAGAACGCTTGCAGATAGATGTGCAGAAGTTAGGTGTGACGGATCGTTCAGTGTAATATAACCAGCTGCTGCCACACCGCGTGCCTGCGAAGCTGGTGTGTTACGCCGAGGGGCGGTTATACCGGCTATATAGATACAGATACAGATCACACACAAAGCCTGAAAGCGATGAGCTTACGTTGGACGTAATACGATGCCAATTTTAATAACCCCGACATTTGGATATGTTTATGATATGTGTAGCATTAACTCCTAATCCCCTTTTGGGTACACTAAGACCCCCATATTAAAAAAAGCTCTGAGGCCCAAAACCTGGATATTTGAATTGCGTAACCCTCAAGGATTACAGATTCTGAATTAGTAGATGTGTTGAAATTTACCGTTTTGTTTTAATATGAATG
Source organism: Branchiostoma floridae (assembly GCF_000003815.2). Classification (NCBI taxonomy): domain Eukaryota; kingdom Metazoa; phylum Chordata; class Leptocardii; order Amphioxiformes; family Branchiostomatidae; genus Branchiostoma; species Branchiostoma floridae. Next base: position 13,812,427 of record NC_049994.1, on the reverse strand, counting down.
AATGACCGTTATTGCATGACAATTGGCAACCATTACACAGAGTAAAGAATATAAGTATAGGGTGAAACTTAACATCCCAATCACTATAACGATATTGACAATTCTAATTATCATAACGATAAAGGCTAGCATAAGTTTTGATATCATGTTTCAATCGAGTGGGGCTAATCATGAGTGTAGGTATTTTTCTAGTAACAGCCGTCTTTTGTATATTTGCCTATTTTTGCGTTGTGGGAGTTGTTGCATTTCAATATATATTGGAATCTGTCTGTAGCATCTAGTCTATTGAAACATGATGTACTTAATTCCAGAAAGGTGAATAACTTATGACGTGAAATGTTATATCTAGAACAATCCATGACGAAGTGGAATTCATGTTCAATATGTGGTGATCTTCAGGTACACCCCATTAGATTAATGAAAGGTGACGTTACACACATTACAAACACTCCTGCTGTACCTTATGTAACTGAAATAACTCGTCTTGAATCCAACGTTGAATGTAAGACATGCCACCCCTCACCCTGACAATCGAACATAATTTCATTCAGGTTCCTAACAACATGATGGAATTAGACTCCATGGGCTTTGACTATCTCCACTACAAACTGTGCTGCTGAGGGGGTCCCTTACTCTCCAAGCAGAGGTTAGGTTCCGGCTGTTTTTTTAACGTTTTTTTGACCAGATGAACAGCCTATTTAACCAT
>NC_049994.1:13807697-13811621 GCF_000003815.2 Branchiostoma floridae | reverse complement strand
AGAGTAGGGGTCCCTGGCCTTGGTCTGACTTCTACACTAACAAACAAACCTGTGCTGCACATCATAACGTCATCACAACAGTTAAAAGATTTGCATGTTTGAGTGTGTTTGTGCCCATCTCTCTGTGAATGTATGTATGTGTGTGTGCGTGTGCGTGTGTGTGCTTGTGTGTGTGTGCGCGCGCGCGCGCGCGTGTGTGTGTGTGTGTGTGTGTTTGTGTGTGTGTGCGTGTGTGTGTGCGTGTGTGTGTGTGTGTGCGTGTGTGCTTGTATGTATGTGTCTTTGTTAAAATTGTATGCCACTTTCTGTAATTCAACGTTGACGAAAACTCTAGAGATCTTGATGCGAACCAAGATGAGGGTTGATGCCGATACCCAAACCTGGCGTTGATAAAATAGCATAATGAAAGCTATATGGTTGAATATGGTGCTGAAACCTGGCAACTGACTTCTAACCAGGAAAAGAGATGAGATGCTGTAGACCAGAGATGGCTTAGTGCAATCTAAAAGAATTTTATGGCAACGATACAATTTAGTAATAACAAAGTAAGATCGAAAAACGTATTGGCCAACCTTAACTCTCCACACTTGTACAGAGAGCTAGACTATGTTGGCTGGGGCACGTTGTACGAATGCCGAGGTTGAAAGTTTCCATTTTGGCACTAAACTGGTGCCAGGTAGGAAGAAGAGGGGGGGGGGAAGCTATGATGTGAAAAGCACATTGTAGCGGGACCTTGCAGAGATGGGATGCACCTGGGAGGGGGTACAACGGACAGCATAGGGTACAAAACTGCGGAGAACAATGCCCCCCCCCCCTTCTTGAGTTAAACCTGGAATACGGTGAAGTGGATGGATGGATGGCCATGGCTGTATGCACCCCCCGCGAGCTACTCCATCTTCATTTTTACATGCACCATACATGTCGCCAATCAACCCCGCTGCCTCATAACTGCCTTTATATTCGTGTCGTTCAATGGGAGCTATCAAATAGCCATCATAAAGGATCTTCATTTCCTGTCGACTGATAGCATTATGCGCATTTATTAAATTTCCGAGCCGCACATATGGTACCACGTCGATCGTACGTGTCTGGCAGGAATTGGCCAGGATGAAATATTGGTAATCATAATACTTCTGACTTATATTGTTGGATATGAAATATTACAGGTGATAGTCATAGCAGTTATTATATATATATATATATATATATATATATATATATATATATATATATATATATATATATAACGCTATATATATATATATAACGCTATATATATATATATGGATGAACAATATGTAATGCCTTAATTAAATACCTTAGTTTTAAACAGCCTAATTCTTCTTAAAAATATCAATAGACGCGTTAAACTGTATGAAGTGGAACAAATGCCATGATAAGGTACCTCAACTTTTAATATTTATATTCCTTCTTGAAAATTTGAACACATTTGTTAATGTCTTACGTAATTTAGCTGATGGGTACGGGAAGATTGCCTTCCCATGTAAATGTGCATATTTCATCATGCGGTGCACAATGTCATATTTTTTGTAGCCTTGACTTGACAAAAACGCATTAGCAAACTCGGAAGAGAACTATTTCTTATCTATACAACATATAAAAACATACACAGTACTCCGTTCTACCATAAAAACATACACAGCACTCCGTTTTGGTGAGGGATCAAGCCAAGGTTGACCTAAAGGGAAGACGAGGCAAGGGTTCAAAGGATACATGGGGGAGGTATAATTAGCGTTAAGTTTTGTCTAGTACGATCAGCCAACGGTAAACAAGATTTTCAGATTCAAGAACTTCTGCCAATCTATCTACAATCAGCACGTTTTGGCAAAATGCCACAAAGAAATGTTCAGTTAGGCAGAAAACATTACTTCTGTAAAGACAATGTGTATATTTATGAATCGTAGGTATATGTTCTAATGTAACAATAGAATTAAGCACAGTTAAAAAAAGAGGGAGGTTCCATCTGTTGTTTACGCCGAAGCTCCATTGCAGTCATTATTTCTGTGATATGTTAGTACTCATGATCACAGCGCCGCTTTGATAGACTCAGATCATCCCCTAAACTATTGAGGACAATAAAATCAACTCCGTGTTTCATTTTGCAGGTAAACTAGAAGAGTTGTCAACTACAGGTATGTCATATTAAGGATAACGCGCGTAATGATGCAATAAAGGACTGTGTTGGCTTAACCAGAAGCCAGAAACTGATTTCCGTAGATCACTAATAGCTACATTTACCGATTTTCTTATCTACCAAACCTGCTCTGGTTTCTTTTTATTGCCATACTTTGGTAACCAAAATGCATTACAAGTGTACTTCAGAAGGGTTGGTGGCTTCTTTACCTAAATCACCAATAATAAAGCAGAAGCATTCAAACACGCTTCAAGCTTTAGAAATAACCCATATAAATATATACATATCTGTCAAGATAGCCTGAATTGTCTTGCACGCGTTTATTGATCTCAGAGTATTCATGATTGAGAATGGCAATATCACAACATGTTTCCTGATGTGCAATGCCAGGCTGCTCAGGCCTAGTGTAGTTTAGTTTGGTTTGTGTCACTGACGAAGGATAGTGGATTCTATCCGAAACGTCTGACCGTTTCAAAACCATATCCAGTTGCTTGAGTAACTAGCTACTTTTTGGCGTATCTTATTACCTGGATGGCTAACTTACATCGACGTAGTTTGGTTTGGTTTGGTCTATTTTGATCTCCATTAGTGATACATCACAACTCTGTCTAGAGTCCATATTAGAATAATACAAAATATACCAACAGAAAGATAATCGAAAATCAAATCAGGAATTTGAGTTAACAGAGAGCATACATAGGGCGAACTCAAAGTCAGTGACAGACATGCGTCAAGGTAAAACAAGATAAATCGTGTTCCATTTCATACATTGTTACACGGTTACATATGGGATCACCATCACGGCCAGTATATCCCATCTAGATTCACATCAAACAGATCGATAAGTTTGCTTCGCTCTGTTTAGCCGGGGGTCAATGTTTTAGTACGTGATTGTTCTCTACAAAAGCCCCATAGCTAAACGACGGATACCCTGTTCTGAATATTTTGATTTTATCTATTTAGCACATATACAACAATTAAAAACAAATACCTGCAGGGGGAAACAGTAGCATGTACAGCTTTTCATGGCTCCCCCTCACAAACTGTGATTAAACGTAATGTACATAATCTAAATAATGATGAAACTGATTATACATAAATCAAGGCTAATTAATAACAACAAATGAAATTAATTGAAACTACACCATTAAACCATAACACTACAAATAATCGAAACTGTACATGATCATAAAGAAGTAAGTCGAAATTATAGAAATGTACTGTTAGCAAATTAAAGGAAATGCATATGCTTGCCGATTCGAATCTTTAAGTCCAAGCATACATATTTCATAATAGTTATATTGAAGGATTCCAAGAAGGATTCGGCAGCAACGATTTCAGAACAAAGGATAACACCCACCATATATGGGAGAGGTGCTGGTTTGAAATATTTCGGGGTCTTGGCTTGAAATCTTTCAAAGAGAGTTACAACCTCTCAGTACAGTTTGAAATAGTGCAATGGCATATTTTTACATACAGCCATGGCCTTGGTTCACGCTGCACGCGCAAAACATTATTCTGAGGTAAGTCTATTACCCTGGATAGAGCTTGTTCTATAGTATGTACCTGAGAGGTATAATCTTCATCAGTGTACATTCAAGATACTATCATAAGCACCACTTCAATATGGAACGTGAATATGCCATTTTACCATGTCTTTGGGTACAACCTCAACATCAGGGCGTCGACCTCGCCACGTACACTATCATCCATATTGAGAAAGGCGATATGAAAATCAACGCGAAAGCGCTATTATAGATGGCGACCTG
>NC_049994.1:13770391-13807427 GCF_000003815.2 Branchiostoma floridae | reverse complement strand
TTCTTTACAATACATCAATGTGAATCCTTCTCAGTTGTGAGATCTCCTAGATGTGCATCGTCATGGTCTTCAGAAGGCGTGCACTTATTATTCCCCGTAGCATCAGCTTTTACAACTCCATTTATCAATTGTTGGATGTTGTTGAAATGTTCCTACTATACATGCGACCATACAAACGAAGGAAGCCATTGTCCTCATTCAATTCATATTCTAGTACACTGCAAAATGTATTTTGGATCGATCGGACCATTAAGATACTCTATTTCGTGTAAACAGTGATGGAAAACGCGTTTCATTGTATTAGTCATCACGTAGAGGACCGTAGAGACAAGTATTCCCTAAACTATAGAAAGATGCTTAAGGCAAAAAAGATTGAAAACAGTCTATCTGAAAGACCATGCAATAACCATAGTAATCACAGAAAGTACCATAGAGATATATGTTTGTGAATTCTGTAAAATGTACAGAGGTGCTCAAGGCTAAAGACAAGCAAATAACCCACCCATTTGAAAACAATTCATTTGAAAGACTAGGCAATAACCACCCCATTCTAAAATGAAGTCCCTCATTTTGCCGTTGAGCTCTCTCCATCAACTGTCTTTTATTGTAACCCCTTTAGTAAATATACCTTCCGCAATATATGTACCGATCGATCGTTATATCCCTGGGGCGCTGCTATCCTAATTAATAAAATTCTCTCATCATTTCTAACTCTACGTTCGCCGTGTTGCGAGTCCTCCCCTTTGGGCACGGAAAACCGCGCTTTATCCAGCGTTTATCATTCAAGCGGGAACCAAATTGCTGATGTTTTTTTTCGACCTGTCAGTTTAGATGAATGGCTTGGTAAGGGAGTGTTCCGTAATTTCTACAGTATTGTCCACGTTTACCCGTCTCTTTCAGCGTCCCCTGTGGTCTCAGTGATGGGTGAATGAAGAAGATTAGATGGCGAAAATGTATGAGATAAGGACGATGTCCATATTGGCTTTTAGCTTCATCAATACGGTTACAATGTTTATGCGTTATTGGGTAGATCAGGGACCCGTGTGTAGAATAAAACATGGTGCTGGCATGGATTAATGGTTCTCTCCGTCATATGGGAGCTCAGCCAACGTCAACACGCTAGGCAGCCTTTTTTCACAACACTCTCCTCACCGTATTCACCATGGCATAGCTACAGGTTTTCCGCTTGTGATTTTCTTGTTACAGGGAACAAGAGTTGGAAGGCGAGCCGTTTCAATAATGTAACACACAGGTCGACACTCCATCCGTCTGACACGGACGTTTGGAGACCCAAATTGCACCGAGTCACAATCAGAAACCGAAATGAGTTCCGTAAAATGCGCCTTGTTCTGAGTGTAACAGGGGAACACCTAAATAGCGCAATGGCCATCTTCATGGCACAATAGGCACGCCTTTCCATTTCGACTGGATTTGACTGAAGCTGTTCCACAAAGCAACTCCTGAATCAAGCAATCCATAAAAGGAAAACTTCCATTCGACGTAACCTTAGCAAAATATCAATATCATATTTCAGTCGAAGGAACGCATTCGTCTTACCTCCTGTCGACGTCAGGGCAGAGGGGTAGCGTCGGCCTTACATTCTAATCAGGCCGTCAAATCTCGGGTAGAAGATCCCCTGATGATCTGGGGGGAAATGTGGCGGAGGCGACGGACAAGATGCTTCAATCGACGTGCGGTGTAGTGTGCCACGGTGTACAGCAGTAAGAGAACTCGTGCGGGCGACAGAGCTACCCGGTACGGCTGCCGAAGAGGCCAGGCCCTGCCGTTGCCATCAGGTGGTTATGTACCGTATGATCTGCCAGGGAAAGGCATGGAGGATCTGATCTAGGAAAGGAGTAAAAAAAAATATCGATGTTATATCCACGGACGCCCTGTTGCCTGTTGATAGTGCAGGTCAAGCGGAGTCTCCCTCAGCCTATAGCACAACCTGGATTCCACCAACTGCGCAGGTGCGGCGTAAAGGAGAAGGCGGAAGATGCCACAAAGAAGCTTGGAAAAATACAGCTCTACTAAAAAGAAATTACACACTGTGAATCTTACGCCTTACCCAGAGAGAGATTGTGATCTGAGGAGTAACGGCTGCGGGGCTGAGAGGGTGGCGCGAGCCGCGGTTTTACCTGTACCGGGGTACACGGTACGCAATTTCAAACACAGCACGATGCTAATTTGCACATCTAAGATGGAGAAAAGGTCTTCATCGCTATTCTGAGACTGTCGCAGGTGTTAGGTTGCGAGGTTGCATCTTCTAATGAGATTAAATGGTGCGTCACAGTGTTTTTAGGAACTAGCGATCATAAGAGATACTAAAAAAAATCATCTTCCATTACAATCCGCTTATTGATCTTTGTTCTTTTGCATTGTTTTTCCTTCATAATAATACAAAAATAGACGTATACGTAGAAAACGTATGGCTTCTCAAGTAGCATACGTCATCTTGCTATCCATCCTTTGCGATATATGATGGAATTGAAGAGGAAATGAAAGTGAGAGTAGAATTGCCCTTTTTCCTTATCGACAAGAGGCCGGATGGTAATTCTGGGGATGTGACCAGTTTTGTATTCAGCGATGTCGGTCGATATACGTGGATGGCCTAGCAAAAATGATCTATTACGAGCAGGGAATTCAACGGCAAGGGTAATCAGGCACAGGCTCGAAATAATAAATGAAAATAATCAGATATGTTAATGCAATTATCTTCTCGCCTTTTCATTCATGCAAAACAGTCACTGCACATTGAATGAAGCAATTAGCGCAAACGAAGAGCACCTTCCTTCTGCAACAAGTATGTTTGGAAAGTATAATCATTGAGCCTTGCCCGCATTCATTTCTGAATAAACAATATGTAAGGCTCTACATATTGCATAGGCTTAACCTTTCTAAATACAATAATGATAACATGCACATTACCATAATCAAATAATAAAAAATAAGTACTTAACACGCGAGGCATTGCTGCTATAAAAATCAACAAGACTCAGTGCTCACCCGGTGAACGCCGATATTGAACAACTCTTTCAGTTGGCTCGTTGCCTGGAAACTATAAATAGCAACTTTTCTGTCGAAGATCATTTGAAAAGTTCCTCCAGGCGTGTTAAGTATTCATTTTACTGTTTCTTTTTGATCTATAGATACATATTTTTAAATCAACTCCCATTGCAATGCTTGACCAAAACATACTGATAGGATAAAACCAATGGCCACTGTGACTACTGCAACAAACATTATTTCGAAGAACTTGTCGCGAAGAATTTCGCGTCTCTATGAAATATACAGTTTCTCGTTCATCTTGTTCAATTATAGTTTATTAATTATGCAAATAAGGCTTTGATTCACATTTCACGTGAATAACATAGGCAGAATATATATAGAACAAAACAAAATGTGATTACGCAACATTTTACATTGAATTAATAACCTTGCTATGCCTGACACTTAAGCTTCATGTCCCTCCCACTAGTCCGATCTTTACGGTGACACCATCTTCCCAATCACTTTTAGGCAATTATATGTGATCAAATCACACAATGTTAATGAAGATTCGTCTAATACTTCTACGTAACAAGATAGTATTTGCATGCGACGGTGACGGTCAAATACATGCATTTTAGTCTTCAGTATTATTCACAGTCTGAGCAGTAGTTACAGTACACTGTCGCTGACAGTACATACTGAAGGAAACATTTTATTCGCATGTCAATTTCTGTCTATCTCTAACTTGAACCTCATGACTAGGACAGCCTGTACCAAAGTACTGCAGCTGAAGATAGAAAATGCTTGAGCTGATCTGAATGAAAGTATTTGGGGCAATTAAATACAATAGAAAAGGATGGCTATTTGATGTTGTTGCAAATATTGTTAATGTTACACGCAATATCCAACCGAATATGGATGAATATAAATATTGCCGAAGTTGACCCTTATTTTTACCTTGACATCGAAAACATGTTTCACCTCGGCCTTCCATTAAGACTCTGGTCCATCTACCCGAAGCAATGCTTTTACGAACGGCTTCTGCTCGTCTTACGGGAACAAAGGTGGCAGGTGTGTAGACTGTTATTTACGCAGTCTCTACGGGATTACAATATTACTACAACCCTTGCTACAACCTACAAAAAAATTCCAAAAACAAACAGGAGTTCAAAGATCTAACGCCTCCGCAAAATATTGAGACTTTTGTTTTCCTATAACATGTTTTAGTGGCCAATAGCCTTTAATAGAGATGCTCGCTAAGATAGGCTATGAAGCTTGTTCACAGCTGACAAGTGTTCTTGCGCCGTGAGGAGGTGGCGATGTGCACGAGTCTTAAAAGCTTTGAGGTGATGTCTCTGACACTGTCTGGAAGCCTGTTCCAAGTACTGACTAATGCCTGAATCCCTGCCAGTAAGAGCAAGCTAGAAATTGCTTTGCTGGTTCTCATATGTCTCAATTAATTGTAGTTCATTCATCAAATGAGAGTTTGATTCACATTACATGTGTCCATTGACCACTCACTGACAATGTCACTAGACAGAGACACAGGCCAAATAATAGACATCCACTTGAATTAATAGCATCTTCCGTTGTTGACCCCGTGACCGTGAGTGTCTGCGGCAAAAATCCGGCTGTACAATTACAAATGACCAGCTTTAAATTATACTTTTATGTTCGTGATATGTATTGAAAAAGTCATCTACCGCCCTCTACCAAGCGTATCCTGTGTTCACCATTTCAACTGCCATTTTCCATTCTAATTCAGACGACGAACAGTAGTACGATGGATATGTTTGGAAATGGCAAAAAACGACAAGGTTTACATTCTATATGAGTGGGTACTTAATTGAATAGCAGCAATTTTATCTTCCAAAGACAGGTCCTACATGCTACTAGTTTGAGACAAGCATATTTAACTTGCTATTCGTTTTCGCATTTGTATTCGACGGTTGACGCTTTCAAAGCAACTTTAGGAAACGTGAGTGGCCCGTGCTGCCAATATGCCGCGCCGTCCTGTCTACGGTAGCTCATGTGACTAAGACCCAGCCAGTTATGCCGTATTGGACCTCACAGGATACGTCCGTCAAGGAGGCTAATGACTAATTCCACATTCCTCAAAGGTCAAGCAACGACTGCCTGGAATCACAATGGTTTCTAATTGTTACGTGTGCTTGTGTAAATTATTTCATGTCTTATCTAAACGGGCGGACATGGACTAAATCTTTCATATGCCGTTGGTTTGTTTATGTCACAATGAGCGATGATATAATCAATTTCTACTTCCTGTTTGTGAAACCTAAGTGTCGATAGTAAGTTGTGTAATCTTTTTACTCTTTCGTCATCGCTATACACTTCATCTTCCAGTGCTTCCAAAAAAGAAGTCAAACCCCAAATGCATCCCTCAGCAGTATATATCATCACTAGAATAGCCACTTGTTTCTACTTGTCACCATTGCTATCGATACCAAAGTCTTTTATTTTTTGCATGTTTACCAGTTATTCTGTATGTTACATGTGGCAATTAGACCTCGGGCAAGAACTTTTATTCTTTTAAGTAAACATAACCTTGCTGCCCAGATGAAGCCGGTTGACACGATGATTAATGAAGCAGCTTGATTCAACGGGGTAAAATAAACGAAAGCTTTCATATGCAGTTTTTTTCCATATCACAGTGAGCTATGATGTCACCAATTTCTACTTCCTGCTTATGAAACCTGAGTTATGCAATATTTCGTCGCTTTTTTTTATATTTGCTTTTGGACAGACGGGGACAATGTGGCACTGCACTCAAGTTTTTGTGACTTATATCAACAGTGCCACATACACGGTACAGACAGAAGGTAAAGGTAGTCCTTTTACCTCCCCGACCGAAGTCAGGTACCCATTTTTAGACCTGGGTGAAGTGAGGAAGGTCGTTCCCCAAGGGCACAACGCCGAAGCGGGGCACGGTGGGGATCGAACTCAGAACCTCTAGGTTCCGAACCGAACGCTTTACCAGTTACGCCACGCCTCGTCACTTTCATCATTGCTATTCTTTTAACATAACCTTGCTGCCCAGATGAAGCTGGTTGACATGATGATTAATCGAGCAGCTTGACTCACCAGTGAGCTGCCGTTAAACGACTTTGTCGACGTAATCAGCAGCCGGCAAGTCGTGATGATTCTTACATGACCTTGGCAACTTCGAGCGGCCTGGGATTCCTCTGGTATTGACCTTGTCCGTCTTTCGGGCCACTCAACCAGTCAACGTGTGAGCTTGTAAAAGCAATGACGCCAATTTCGGGTAGAGGCCTTTTTGCGTTTAACTCAATGAAGCAAAACTCAACTATGCTTTTCACATAGACTACACTTGGGCCTCATTTCAACGCAGTTCGCTTTGGATATGCGAACAACAATGACCGATAGCTAGATTAAGTATGAGTAAGTTAAGAAATAAATTTTTTCAGAAACTTTTATTCAGGGTACAGTACTATCAAAAATGCAAAATGTAGATGTAGTAACATTCGATCCACTGCGTGTGGCGGTCCAAAGCTTAAAGGATTTATTAAATCATAATGGAAGCACGTCTGTGTTGGTAGTAAATTAGTAATCATGGTAGAATGACAATAATAAACTTTCTTCCAACACAAAGATATACAAGAATCAAATTTTCAACGACCACTGTCGCCTTTTTCAGAATAAATCCTGATGACCAATCACTTCAGAATGTTAATTCGTGAGAGTTACAGACACGTGATCGTATTAACACGTGATCCTGCGGATACGTGACGTCAGCAATTGGTCAAAAGTTCTTACTGGTTTCTCAAGGTCACCTTGACCATGCACACGAATGTACGTTCCTATAATAACACAATTTTCCGGTCATTGACCTGGCTGAAGCTTCAGTAACTCCATAGCTGCCTTCTAAGCTGTCTGAATGGACTCTACAACCAAAGTCTGTCACGTGGACGTACTTGAGACTTTTCTGTAAGAACCCTATTTCCGATGACTTACCAAGCAGACAAAGCTATTCACTGTACATAACATACGTCTGCCAGTTGTGAGTCAACTGAAAACTCATCTGAGCCGTTACTAGTCTGTGAGGTAAGGCTTCAAAAAGCTGCCTAATGTTCCCGACAGAGCAAAGTAGCCATTGTAATTGAGGGAAATGAAAAGATGACAATCATCGTCCAGCAGAACGTTTTAGACTAATAGAAAGATATGTTAATATATCAATGGACCCAAGCAAAATTTTCGATGTGTTAACAGCTAAAGCAGACAGTAATACCCATACAATTTTTTTTTAATCAAGTCAAATATTCATATCTTAATCAAACCGGGACGGGGGTCACTATAAACTAACAACCCCCATTGTCCCGTCTTTTTATGTCACACCTCTGGTCTTCATTTACCATGGAGGATGTCGTGAGACTGGTCCAAAATCCTGTCAGTCCGATGTTGTGTTGGGCAAGTCAACATTGATTTACATTATGTGTGAAGCTTTTAACCTTAAAAGCTTGTAATGATTGCGTAGCAAGAAATGCGTATGTCTGGACGGAAGTGCAAAGTCAAACTGCTGTGAGATTTTATCGAGTTATTCAAGCAGAAACAGTGAGGATAGGGCACTAATGCACTAATTGGCAAAATGACCGCGAGCTATTCCTTAGTGAATTTTAAAACCTGTTTTGAGGGGGGAAACATTATTTATACGTTAAGATTGCTGCAGAACCTTTGCAACAAATGGCAATATTGATGAAATAAGCATAACCATAACCGTGTTGTTTCATGAGGTTACAAATGTTATCCCTATAGATGAATATATATACAGAGAGAGAGACAGAGAGAAAGAGAGAGAGAGAGGGGGGAGAGCTAGAGAGAGAGAGAGAAAGACCGAAATCCAGGAGAGGAAATAAGCGGTCCAATCTGTACTCATTAGTGGCCTGAGGTCACTGCATTTTCTCTCGAATGTTGCCCCTTCGATTTCCGATAAACTCTAGACAGGATATGCTGTAGTTCAATAAACAGTAAACTAGACAAGACACAATGTCTGACTGCATTGGACTATACTTCCAATGCAAATTACCCATTTCCTTCCATTTCTTTTTTTTTTAAATTGCCAACGGTGATTCAGACTAATTAACAAGTATAGAGTTTTCAGGATTCACATACTTTAAAAATACCATTAGGAAGCGTTTTTGTCGTTAGAATTTTACGATTAATATAATCGACAGCGAGCAAAAGAAAATACATCAATTCAATTTTTGCTGGCATCAGAAAATAGACATTAAAACCAATTATGTCTCAGTACTATACTTACTATACCAATATGCGCCAAAAGATGAAGAATTTGTTCTTATGTAGCAGTAGCGGTGAGCACATATATAATATTGACTTTACTGAAAAGGAAGATCGAGATACAGTTTCCTTGTTTTGTATTTCTCGTACACTTAATCAATAAACTACAAACTGCCTGGCAATGCCCAGGTCATGCTCATAGTGATAAATGAATGAAAACGGCGGAGATGTCACCAGTTAATTAAACGGGACTTAACTTACTGTCTCTGATTACTTCGCTCAATAAAAGCTTCGACTCTTTAAAATAGCATTCATTAGAGTAGGAGGTGGCCGAGGACAAATTATTGGCAATTGTGCTCTTTCCAATATATGACACGGGAGGAGGGTTCATGCAAGAACTTTATGGTAAATTATGTCTCTGCTTAAAATTTATCTAATTATCCAGTGACACTACCATGCCGGAAAGGGTCTAATGTACACCGTAGCTCTGTTAAATTTGTTTGAAATGAACATGAATGCAAATCGGAATTGTAAAAATGAAAATAAATACATTTCGAAGAAAATAAAAACACTCAACTTTTATTATGTTTATGTGCTATCCAAAAGGCAAGCTACTAAGCTACTACTGTACAAATCCTTCGTTGCTACTTGTATATGGAATATCTAGCACAAACTGAGCGCTATTCTGTTCACCCCTATGAACTTCAGATGGAACAACCCACACGATCAGCCAGACTCGTAAAGTTGGACGATACTGTATATCGTATTTCCTGTAGGACGGGTGATAACAAGATTGAACCATGTTTGATAAGGCCAAGGCTATTGTACCTGTCAATAACCATTCAAAAAGGGGCTCGAGGGGGTTTTGATAACATATCGGTCATTCCAGATGGATGTGTACCTCCTGGCATTGCTTGCAAGAAGCAATCAAGTAGAATTGTCTGTGTTTGTTTCAATGTTCTTTTGTACTCTCAGTTTGTTTCTGATGACGACACGAAAATATGGGTGTTGAGCTTGAGTGTGTCGCCATCATGTTATGTACCTATGTTTTTTAATAATAAAAAAAACAAGCAGGCATCAAAATCATACATAGAAGTGTCCATAAAATCAGTGACAAAAATGCAACGAAACTCAGATACCTACATTAGCTTGTAAGATTGAAATTTGTCATCATCATCATCGGAATCAAAATGTCAAAAGACGTAATTTCCCGTTTAAAAACTGTTTGCTTTCAAAGTGATAAAGGGTTGCCCATCCGCAATCAACAAAGATGACTCAATATGGTAGGTAAGGAATCATAAGAATGTGATGATCGTCAATCACCAAAACAGAAAAAGGACAATCTAAAGGCAATGGAACGAAGCTGCACAGACTAAAGCTGCTGGCTCCAGTTATGATAAGTGTTTACCGTGTGCGTCGGCACACGTCCCAAATCTCCACACGTATCTATGCATAAGGCGTGTGAAACACATAAAACCCATTAGATGTCGTTGAGTACAGGGGCTGTGTTTATGTCTAGACTTTCCATGGATGGGTAGATAACACCTTTCTGTATGGTGGGTGTCACCGTGGGATTTCGATGCCTATCGGTATATCCACTATAGTGCATTCACTGGCATAAGCCACGCTCTCGCAAGTACCATTTGCGGGATATTCCTCCTTTTGGACACAGTCCTGTCAAAGGCATTTAAAGGCCATACCGTTTCCTCACCGCCAGAAAATGCGATTTGCAATACAATGAAAGATTACTTCTATGTGAGTTACATTCGGCTATATTCTGATAAATTTTAATCGCTATTTCCAGCCTCTCTTGATCTGTTTTGTAATACAATTTAAGATTACTTTTATGTGAGCTACATTCGGCTATATTCTGATCAAATTAATCGCTATTTCTAGCCTCTCTCGATCTGTTTTGATCCACAGTAAAGTTACATAATATGAATGAATCCGTTTCATCAGTTGTGTGCCTAATACCCCAATAAACCTCGAATGGTGACGGCCGTTAAGCTCTTCGTAGGGATCATCGCAAAATGCGACGTTATTGTATCCTACGCTATTTAGTCACCGTTTTTGTCTTCTTGCTGTGTTTGTGTTCAGTATAAAAGCCACATGATATGCAGCAAAAGCCTAGAGTACACTCACGTTTTGAAAATATGTCGTCGGAAAGGCCCTGGGCTAGGACTATAGATATGGAGATGGGTGCCGCCCTATATAACATATGTTGTGGCGAAGACTTACTTAAACACCATACGACACAAGATGTATATCATATTTATTGTATATGATATTTGCATGGGAGAGGCAATGTACAGAGACCTCATGCGAAAACCTTTAAGTTACAATATCTACATGGTAGAATTATTCCCAATAGAGGTTACGCTGATGAAGGGGCGATACTCTCAAACAATTACGCAAATGGCCCTGCATTTCTTGTAGACGATTGGTTTTTTATATCAATGGGATCATTGAGGCAAACACTGAATTCAGCTAATAAAGAGTTTGGGATGTGAATGAAATTTCATCAGCAGCCCATAAGACGAGTGTTTTACACAAGTAGGCCATGAATGATCATAGGTGAAGTCGGCAGACTAATTCACGTAACGTACCACCTCTATTGATTTACGTTACACTGCATTTAAGTTCGCGGGGATTTAATTTCGCGGTAGCGGGAAAAAGGACTTTTCGCGGTGGATTTAAGTTCGCGGTAACACCATAGACTGCAGTCTAATACCACAATAGAAAAATGTTCGCGGTGGATTTAAGTTCGCGGTGAAGTGGTCACCGCGAAAACCGCGAACATTAATCCACCGCGAACATTTCTGTATTTACAGTAACTTCTGTTTGAAGTCACAAAAGACAGAACTGTGCGACATCAGCTTACAGCTCATCATTAATGTAATTGTGAAAATGGACAAATTTAATGCAGAAGACGTATCCTTTCCTGTGGCCATGTAGCTGTTTTTATCTTCAGGGAGGCACTGTTTTTCTATGAAACGGACAAGACCCGAATACCATTTCAGGGTTGCATTGAATAGGGTCGCGATCGCATCACTTCTCCCTAATGATTAGTCATAAACATCATGATTAAGACAAGTTCGACTCACTAGGGTGAAGACTCAATGACCAGATACTGACAAAGGCCAAGGGGTAACGAAGTCTGCTTATGGGTGAAAATGTATCACCTCATCTCATGGCCATTCTTTATTCTATTTTTTGTCTATCTGCCTGTCTGTCTCTCTGTCTCTCTCTCTCTCTCTGTCTCTCTCATTCTCTCTAGATATGTGAATATATAAAACAAAAAAACAAAAGAGGAATGATAATTAATGACATTGGTAAGGTTAAATGTCTGGGGAAGTGGCATAAATATGTTCAAAATTCGGTGCTGACGCCTGGCGATGCTTTAGAATGCCCTGCAAAAACCTCTCCCACCATCAGAAAGGCTCATTAAAGTTACAGGATGTTCATGAATATGTTTCCGTCCCTCCAGTAGCTCAGAGTGTACCATTAGTAAGGCGAGTGCAGGTGCAGAGGGATCAGGCGGCCGACTCTCGGTTCGAACTGACATTTCGCCGATAATGCAGGAGCACACAGGTTCAACGTCTATGAATACTGCCAATGATATTCTTGGTCCCAAGACAGGAATGATATGCGAATGAGTTGTGTCAGGCTTCAAAAAAGGCGTAATATTGCTGAATATAAGGCCAATGTCAAATGCGCCCAACAAAATACAAAGGACATTATTTTTCAACTGTATTTTTCCGACGTTTTAGTGAGCCTGTTTTATGTTTCAATACTTCGTTTAACTTAGTCTTTTTTCGCGTCATGGGCTTTTTGACGTACGTCATTATTGCCACCTTATTGTCTTTTTATCGGTTTTGTTCTTGTGTATTTAAAACGAGAGGGCCTCGAAAGAAATATAACTCTTGCCCGATCCTCAGGAGAAAAAAATCTTTTTGTTAGCGTGCATGTTGGGTGAGCAACACAGCCGGAATCAAACTCACGGCTTCTTAGCCCAGAGGCAGGGCCGATGGTCAACGACTTGACTACGCTTGTTACCTAATTAAAAAGTTAAAGTTTGCCCATGCATCTACAGACGCGTAGGGTGACGCCCATCTCCACTTCGAAGCCCTTGGGCCACACATGTGCAAGCCACTACAGCAGGGGGCTGGTCCGCTGGCAGTGATGTGTGTTTAACTTCCATACTCTTCCTCTTAAGTGCTGAGTGCTAAGGTGAGAAAGCAGCATGTACCATTTTTAGAGTCTTTGGTATGACTCGGCCGGGGATCGAACTCACGACCTACCGAATGCAAGGCGAACACTCTACCCACTAGGCCATTGTTACCTAATCATTAATCATAATTATGCTGTTAAAATGCATACACTGCGCTGTACGTATTGTTTAATCCAGTGTACCCGTGATACTATAGACTAAGATGTCCTTCTAGGATGTCCTTTAACGTCATTACCTGTCTTCAAGATTACCTTCTAATTCCTCTTACCTTTACCATTATGTTTAAGACTCCAGAGAAATGTCATCTTGTCACAAATAGTGCCAACGTTACACGATGCTACATTCATGTGGACAGATACGTCTTTATGGGGCCGAACAATTTCCGTTGACCTTTCCAGTGGTAAAGAGTACTCCTCACCATTTTAATAAGGTAAGCTGTCGAAAATATCTCGCATATATATACGGCAACAACATCTACGTCTACAGTAACGCATTCCACTGGATAAAGACTAACACCAACCGGAAAACGAAATAGAACATCACTTAGGGGGTGTTTTTAAAATCTTTTCCGATTTCTTTTCTGAGTGTCGTAGATGTCCCTCAGATAGTATAAATTTAGGCAGTTCTACAGCTCTATATTAATCTCCTATAATATAACAATAATGCCTACAAATAACTCACTTCCAAAGGCATAACGGGATTTGAATGAATAGGGAACTGAGTAGAAAAATTACGTCTGGGAAAGTCATACCAAGATTGACACGGAGTCCATAATGTGTCGACAGCACCCCTTAAGTAGTCCCCGCCATTTGCGTAGTCCCAGTAAGCACCACCCTGCCTTACTCCATGGCCTTGACTCTCTCTCTAATAACCATCCTTACTGAATTCCGTGCGATGGAACGGTAATAATTTCCCCTAGGCCTGGTATGGAGGTGTCGCACATTGTTTTGATATATTTGAAAGTTTCAAAAGATTATAATTATGTATTTTTGCTTTATATGTTATGAAATATCACCTTATTTCACTATTTGCAGTACAAATTGCATTTTGATTTACTGCTACATTTCATTTTTGCTTGACCTCCGACCTCCCCTACTCTGATTTTGAGTTATCAATGTTGAATCAAATACATTATTTTGTTGTATAAATTGAAGCACAATTTATTTTACCTTGATGTATGTCTATCACTGATTTTGAGTTCACCATATGTTTGCTTTCTGATTCAAAATCATAATTTGTTGTATATTTCTGTTGTTATATTTTGTATTAGTTTAATCTGATGTCCAGGAAGAGCTAGTGATATATCACTAATGCAGATCTAAGTAAAACCAAACCAAACCATATATATTCATCCATCTATTATTTAATTAGAGTGATTACAAACCTTTGGCTATGTTGTAAGGCATCGTCTATTGGTCTATTGATTGTGGGGTTTTGATGTTTTATTTTTTATTTTGTGTCATACAAGCGATAAACGGCTTTTGAAAGTAACACATAAGACTTTTAAATTTGTATAAAGCATGTGCAATTTGCGCAAGGCCGTTGAAACAAATAAATAAAGTCTAGCTTGTCCTCGTCGCAGTTTCGTACGTTTGGCGGTTTGGGCAATGTATTTGACACTGGATACTATTGCCAATTTCCTTTCTCGTTAGGTAGATACCGTTGCCAAGATCAGTCATTTCCTCCTCTCTTGCCTCGCGCTACATTGGAAAGCTCTAGTATCAAGGCAATGACAATCACCTGAGGCAAGGACAACCACAGCCATATCCTCGCACACACCTCCACGTTATGTGATGGATACAGCAATCGAAAAGTTACTTTAATTTCTGGACGTATCTAATCTACAAACTCCTCTACCTCATGTGTTTTGTGATTAAGTCTTCCCGGTGCCTATCTTATCACCGAGGCGTTGGGAGACTTTAATCAAATTTCTCGCCCAGGATCCGCCCAGGATAATGAGATTAACGCCCGGTTCTCCTGTAGCTCCGTTACTGGGGACTTCTCAGTGTCATCCTGTTATCTGGCTGACTGCTAACTGCTGGTGTTACCGATACAAGGTTATATCGAGATTACAATCTGCCTCTCACAGACCATAAGCGGCGTCAGTGCACGAAAGATAACTAGGATTTATGATCGGAGCCCTTCTGCGAGCCGTCGGCGAGAATACAAAGTAGTCAGCAGGCGTGTGAGGCCCAGTTTCGCCGGGCGGTGAGAGAAGAAAACATGCCGCGAGAAAGCGATAACATGTGGGGACATTAGTAAGATTTATGGGAGGCATTTTCAGCAGTGTTTCTAAGCACAGACAATTCATCTTAGGGGATAAATCGATCTCTCTACTGATACGGCGTTTGCAGCCGTTCGGATTAGTCGCCTGTGGCATGTTCAATATTGTCTGATTGGGAAAACAGACGGGAGGCAATAAACCCATTACGATTACAAAAAAGATCAATCCTGATTCATGAGAATCAAAGGATTAGATCCTTAATGATAGATGGTGAGATTAACTAAGAATCAACTTGAAGATACCCAAAGCTCTGGCTGCAAACGACGCATCGCGCTTTAGAGAGCCTAATCCCGCGGTTTCTGGTGGGAAATATATCCTTAATCTACTGAGATGGTTGTGAGTACACGATTGGGGTGGTCAATAAAGTCACGTGACGTGACTAGCATGGACGAGGATAGGTTTGATCTGGTTTCTTATGACCCAATTCTTGGAAACTGTTGTGACTGCAAAATTTCCAGTCATGATTTTTTCCAGCTTTCTACTTTTAAATGATATAATATAATGATATATGATATATGATGTATGATGTATGATGTATGATATACGATATACGATATACGATATATGATATGATATAATATAGTATAGTATAATATAATATAATATAATGTAATATAATATGATATATAAGCGTGATTTAGATATTTTAAACTTTATATGACGCATCTCTTTTATCTAAAAACAATTGCCAACGCAAGCACCTAAATTCCTAATTTTATACATGTATATATATATATAAGTGTGATTTAGATATTTTCAAATGTATATGACGCATCTCTTTTATTTGAGCAAAAACAATCCAAACCGTACACCCAAGCCCTCTGTGAAAGAATTGCCAACGTAAGCACCCGAATTCCTTTACCGAAATTCCGTTATCCGTTTTGAAATTGGAACTTCCGGTCCGACCGGAAATCATAATTAAGTGCGTCAACGGCCGCGGTTTTTATGGCGTGCTTCTGCGCGATGGTCTTCCATTTGTCTAACAGGGGTCACTAAACTATCGATTTTTAACGGTAGTTGTTTCAACCACAATCACGTACAGGGCTCGAAAAAACATTTTCTGCATACCTGCACTGGTGCAGGTAACATTGAAAATTACCTGCACCAGACAAATTTTACCTGCATTTAACTCTGAATTTAAGAAGTATGGACCATACTAAATTGCTGAGGAACCATTGCCATTTTTCTATTATACTTAGTAGGTGGTAACTAACAGTCATTGCAGCTAATAACAATCCACATACAATGTACACCTACATCATAGGACATTTATGTATAAAAGCCAGTACATGGACCAGTGCAGGTTAGGTGCAGGTAGACATCAGAAATACCTGCACAGCTCCAATAATTACCTGCACTAACCTGCATGTGCAGGTAGTATTTCGAGCCCTGTTAACGGCAGTTGTTTCAACCACAATCACGTCAAACATGCGCTCTTCAGTTTACATCAACATTCAAGTCTTGCTTTTCTCATCCTGACTTTGAGGGAAGGTTGCAACGACGTTGCCAATTTAACGTTATGCGTTCACGCTTGCTTTGCTATATCATTTCCATGGGAATGGAATTTTCATTGTTCAAACGAGATACGCGGCAGTTACCGTTAAGAAACTTATTCCGTTTAATGACTTGAAAGATAAAAGGATGTATCTTATATGGCCGCTCGCCTTTTGCGATATAAAAAGGCTTGTGCATTTTAGAGACCTTAAGGATTATGATGTGACTGTACATTGTCTATGAACGTGTATAAATGATGGCAATTATAACATGTTTATGATCAAACTTTATGATCAAGCTCAATACTTTAATAGGACATCATCTTACCCTGATTAAATCAGTATTGTCATTTTCAAGGACCAATCAATCTAGATCTGCAGCATACCCATGACAAACGGGCTGAAATCTGAACCGGTCTCAGATAATGATATTCATAACCACCGTAAGCGTGTTACCCGCGAGACGTGTCACGTTTTAAGTTCCACTTTTCTAAGGAAGGGCTTTTTGCTCTATTGACCGATTGTAAATCGAAAGAGGTATGGCATGTAATTTCTCATCTAGATTTTTCTAGGTTTTGTTTGTATAACCATCAAGCTTATAGTTGTACATTTTCTTTATGTTATCATTTCTTCTCTACCTCACAAATCTGTCGTTTCCGTCACCTCATCATGATTTATAGCTTCATTAATAGCCAATTGGTGTATTAAACTTTAAAATCAAGCTTTAAAGAGGCAATAAAAAGACATGAATCATTTCATATCCATAGTATCTGGTAAAGTCTGCCATATTTTAGAAAGAATCTCTGTATAAATATATGCTGCTCCGAAGAATTAAAGATTAAACTTTGAAAAGTCGGCAACTCCTTTGTATTCCTTATGTCGAGCATAGAAAGCATTTTGTTTTATATCACGACTTATGCCATCTTGTTATGTCATTACGTCATTGTCATTTCTGACTTGTGCCCAAACAGCAATCCTAAAAATGAATGTTGCTTCGAAGAAAGATTAAACTTTAAGACGTCGGCAGCATCTCTGCATTGCCCATATCGAGTACAGAAGCGCAGTTCCCGGGTGAGTTCCATGCATATAGTAGCTTATAACTCCTTTTCTGCCATCACATAATAATCATTTCTAACTAGTACCCAAGCAGCCATCCTAAAATGTGTATATATGTAGCTTCGAAGAAAGATTAAACTTTAAAACGTCGGCAGCACCTCTGCATTGCTTGTGTCGATTATGGATTATAGAAAGCATTTGTGCCATTACGTCATTGCCATTTCTAAATATTACCTAGACAGTAATTCTAAAAATGTATGTTGCTTCAAAGATTAAACTTTAAAACGTCACCAGTATCTCTCTGCATTGCCCATATCAGGTATAGAAGACCCGTTCCCGGGTGAGTTTCATGCATATAGTAGCTTACAACTCCTTTGCTGCCATCATATAATTATCATTTCTGACTAGTACCCAAACAACCATCCTTAAATTTTGTATATATGTTGTTTTGGAGAAAGATTAAACTTTAAAACGTCGGCAGCACCTCTGCATTGCTAATATTGAGTATAGAAGGTATTCAATTTCAGATATGTATTAGATCATAATTCCTTTCGTGCCATGACGTCATTGCTATTTCTTACTAGTACGCAAACAGCAATCCTAAAAATGTAAATATGTTGCTTCGAAGAAAGATTAAAGTTTAAAACGTCACCAGCACCTCTGCATTGCCCATATCGGGTATAGAAGACCCGTTCCCGGGCGAGTTTCATGCATATAGTAGCTTATTACTCCTTTTCTGTCATTACATAATTATCATTTCTGACTAGTACCCAAACAGCCATCCTAAAATCTATATATATGTATTTTCGAAGAAAGATTAAACTTTAAAACGTCGGTGGCATCTCTACATTGCTAATAACGTGTACAGAACGTATTCAATTTCAGATATGTATTAGATTATAATTCTTTTTGTGCCATGACGTCATTGCCATTTCTTACTAGTACGCAAACAGCAATCCTAAAAATGTAAATATGTTGCTTCGAAGAAAGATTAAACTTTAAAACGTCGGCAGCCTCTCTGCATTGCCCATATCGGGTATAGAAGACCCGTTCCCGGGTGGCTTGATGCAGACCTGGGGGGAAATCACAGCGCAGCCCGCATCCAGATTTAATTTACCATTTTAATCAACCTTAAAGTATCTGGGCCGCCATCGATGCCGGTAAATAACCAAAAACCTTCTCCCAGATTTCACGTCCCGCCTTCTCTCCTGCAGGCCACAAATTGAGAACGGATTGAAGACAAATGTAAGGCGCTTGCCCGAAAGTCCCGTTTTAATTTCAGCAATGACCCCAATGATAGCACCCGCCCTTCACTGCCGGTGGTGAATTATACAGGCGGCAATAGATTCGCCGCCGGAGGACGGGGGAGATGATTGTTTTGCTGACCCCTACCCCTTCATTATGCATCTAATTCCATCAAACGGGACCCTCCTAGCCAATTATACCGGCCTAGGTAGCCAATAATTTATCATTACAGGTAAGACATGGCTGGATGCCTCCTGTGTTTTAAAATAGTTCGACGGAAAAGTTGTCTGTATGAAATAATGGGAACGTTTATGATTTTGAAAGATTATTTTCTCAATTTGATTTTACTTTGATAAAATTAAACCTCTTTGACTTTACCTTACCTGACCTGGAATCACAATGTTAACGAGATAAGTACAGCATTGACGCAGATACTGTAGTACTAAGGTCAATAACGCAAACCACGAGTTGTAGGGCAAATACAATTGTATTCGCATTGCGTGACGTTGATTTTTCAAAACTAACATAGAACTCATTTGGTGAGGATGTATTCTTTGACCTTACAAATAATCTTACATAAGTGGTCGTGGTCATTACGCAAGGAGTTACCATGATTGTTCAAGTATTACATCATGTTTAGAATCCTATTTCAAAATCGACCTAAAACTTAGGATAAATATAATCTTACGTATAACCTTATGTAAGAGGTCTTGGCCGTTACGAAACAAAATATCGATGTATAATTTAAGCGTCGCATCACTTTTCAAATCACGTTTCAAAATTAGAATCAAGCCCGTTTTGTAAGCAACGCCCTCTTGCGTACATTCTTATATAAGTGCCGGTGGCAAGCCTCCATATAGCAGGCTCTCTAGGCCTTTTTTCGTTTTTTTGCTCATTATACACTTTTGCTGGCCATTTCTTCCTGTACTGGGGCGCTTATACTGTCGGCCCGTAGTGCAAGCGACCCGGTACAAAAAGAAATAGCCAACAAAAGTATATCATGAGCAACAAAAGAATACAAAAAAGACCCAGAGGGCCTGCTTTGGAGGCTAGCCTGTGGCCTTTATGCAACAAAACACCACTGCATAAACTTCATATAACCCGTATGGTTGCAAGAATACAACTGATACCGTACGTGTCTATTCGGTGAATTCGGTGCACCTCTAAAACGAGATAAAAACGGAAATTTACATCGGGACATATCGAGTGACATCCATCAATCTTTTTCAGCTCCAACGTAATGAACTGGAATATATCTTCTACCGTAGCACTAAAATGTTTGATTTTCAAACATATGAACCTTTGCATCCCATTTGTTGTAGAATCTGGTGAAATAGCTCAATTGTATACTTTACGATTATTTATTTGTTTGTCAGTTGGTTTGTTTAGGGTGTTTTGGTGTTAAGATGAAACAATGTCAAACATATGAATAATAAATATGATGACAATTGTTTCAAGCTTACAAAAGTCCAGAAGTTAGTTTTCCCTTTCGTACTTGCCATATGATTGTAAGTTAGTCATAGAACAGCGCCCCCTACCACATTTGTGATGTATTACAGACCTAAAACTGTATACATGTACGTTTCATCTGTGTAACGTAAACTTAGTAGTTACACCTTAACAGCAACACCGTGCATTTAATCGTTTCATGTACGGATAGTTATGGTGTCCTCAATTAAATATTCCCCCTGCTTTTCAATAAAATGAAATACCTCCTGCACCCCTTCATAACGAATGGTACGTCCCAAAACACCTGTAGGATTGCTCCATTGTTATGCAAATACGTGGCGGTGTGCGTTGCCTAGGGCACAGCGAGGTCAAGCCGCAAACTACGAGACGTGTTGGGGTAAAAATCAGGCAGGTGGAAAACGGGATTACAGCAAATCAGGTTTAAATTCCGGATCACACGGGCGCCATTCCTATGCAGGACCCTTCAGAACAGAACACAACTTCTTGTTGAGACCACTGGCACCAAACTTTCGCCACAAAAAGACCGTAGGACTTTATACACTCAAGGTACGTTCGATCTACACATTATTACAATTTCTGGACACAAAAAAACATTTGAGTTGCCTAGTTTGTAAAAGTAGAATCTAACTCTAACGTGAAAAAATACATTGACAGCCAAGTTTTTTTTTACTCCACTTGACATAACTGTAACAGGATACTCAAATACTTTCATTTGGGTTATATACTTACTAAAATTAAATGCAAGAGGTCCCATTTTTATCGATTGGAAAGGGTTGCAGCTTGAATATCAAATTATAAGGCTCTATCTCTAAGATACAAACTTACCTGTGATAGATATAGAGTTGTATAAACGCAGTTCAAACAATTCTACGTACGTATTGCTAAGTAATTTCGACACAGGGTCTGCTGTACCGTGTTGTTTTCATAGCGTACAGGCAGTGCCATTATTTTCACTAGGTCAACCAGAAACGCTTTCCTGTCGATATCAGTTCCCCACACAATTGATTATCCACTCGTCAACATCAACATTTTCAAGTGATCTCGACCCTTACGTTGGTGCATTTCAAAACTGTGCTTTAGTTGCCTTAGCCCTTAAGTTGACGTCTGAAACTAAAATGCGTTTAAGATCGGTCGATGTTTTGTATTACAACAACGGTGCGGCTCAGATAACACAAGGACCTTTGTTTAGTGGACCGGCTTGTTACTAAGATTAGTTTAAAGTTATGTTGAGACAGCCATACAATTCTAAATTATGTTAGGCTTTTCGTTAGCAGGTACGTCTTAGTATTTACTTGGCCCTGTAAGCAGTTTACCAAAATAATATGTTGAGAACAAAACGTAAGAGGTGGTCCATTGTTTGCATGGTCACAACGCGTTAAGTAATTATCGCTCATAATAGACAGTGCACTTAATGGGTATTGTCATAGTAGTAGCGAAAATGATGGGCGATCATTTTAGATTATCTGTTTTTTGTGTAAAGTGCCGAGATTTCCAGGCACCTGTCACAATGTGTTGTACAAACAATTGGTGAAGAAATCAAAGGTGGGTCAAACTACGACAGGGCAAATAGTTTAATCTGTCACTAAGTAACGCTGTCTGGGATACCTTCCCATACACAAGGCATACGTTGTGTTGAGAGTCTAGTCATTACCATACTTATCAAAGGAATAATGAAAATAAATGACATAGTACAGCAACCCTTTAGTTAAAAGGCCAAGCTTTTTATAAAACATTCGCCATTATTTTTACCTATTTTTCAGGCCCCAGAAATGAGGTCTAGTAGAGGCTGACGCACATAAATATTTAGATATTACGCTGTTGTTTTTTGTGTTGTATATGATGTCAATAAATCGTCTCGTGGTAATAAAATGTTATACAAAAATATATCATAATTATTCTGCAACATGTATGTAAAAGTCTGCATGAAAACACGATGACCGCAGATACTTTGGAACAATGAATTTTGAAAATAGTTTAAATATTCTCCAACCGACTTTCGTATCCTTAGTAAAAGAAATACTTTGGTCTTTAATCTTCAGTCAGATGCCAACAAACGCTTATCAGATCATTAAAGGCACATCAATACAATGTCTGCAAACAACCAACCGGACTAATTAATTATTAATGGATTTGAACATTAACGTTACTTGTGGTGCACAGTTCTTAAGACTTGTGCTTTGATGCGTAACACTAGAGGTAATGTGGAGACATGTTAATTGTTATCGTTTCATGCTAATGTGCCCTGTGTTATTTTGCAGAACATCACCTGATGATCTGAAGAGATGGCCACTTCGCCACGCGGAGGGATAAAGCTGTACTACTGCCCACGGTGTGGGAAAGGGTTCGCCAGTAAAACAGCAACCTTACAACACCTCAGGTAAATATCAATAAATCAGTAAGATATTCGTGTCAATATTGAACGACATCGCAATTGTCTACATAGTTATACATAAAACCCTTATCATATTGAAAGCTCGATATGTTTATAATACCTTTGGACTAAAACTTGTGTTAGCTAGAAAATGCGACTGAATTCATTGAGACTGGTTCCTGTCTGTTCGGATAATTTTGCTTTTTAGGTCTTGTTGTTGTTTGTTTGGAGAGGGCAGATACTTGATGACAGAGAAAATAATTGGGATTGTAATTTCATCCCCTATTTTTCAGGTCTAGTTGCCATAAGTTAACTTTGGAGCATAGTTTTGATTAGGTGTATAACTGATAAATGTATATATGGAAGGAGTAGAGTAGGTTGTAAATATACTGTTAAGGCCAAGGGTTTTATAAATAGTAGAGTACCTCTGAGACATGTTTACATTCTCTTTAATCAATCGCCTGTAAGTTGTCAGCATTTTTTTAAAGTTATTATCACCATTTTGTCCTCAACAACTTCCTTGATCGCGTGAAGATTTGGCTCCACTTTGTTATCACAGCGATTTGAATCTTTGATCTATAATAATATTTTTCTTGTCCCGTCGACTTGGTTCTTCTTTTGAGATGTCCACTTTAATTAAGATGAAATATATATTCATGGAAGTACTGGTAATTCTAAGACGTTCTGTTTCCATTCTAGAGGAAAGCATGAGGGGTGTGTACAGTGCGACAGGTGCGGGAAGGAGGTCAAACGGACTCTGATGAAGCAACACCTTAAGGAAGCCCACATCACCGAAGACATCAAGTCATCAGACGAGAAGTAAGTCTTAGACAAATGGATACAAAATATTTGACACTTATCTATTTATCTACCTATGTATGAAATTAGAATTCTGTTCTCCACTCAGACACTGGACACTGTGTTGTATTGTTTATATACTTATATACAATACAACAATCATTACACACCAGGGAATACACATTTGTACGCTTGAAAATGCATGACCACAGCTCCCACTTTCTTCTGCAAATGCCATATGTAGAAACATCAAACGCTCAACATCATGAAATGCTAATCGTCTTATGTATCTAGTAAAATATTTATGATCTGCAGATCTCGACCGAACCGCGGGGAGGCGCCTGCGTACTTTGTGGCCTCTCAAACCAGCGTAACTTGCCGGATGTGCGCGCAAAGTTTTGGTTCCGTGCACAGTAGAGAACAGCATGAGAGGGAGGTGCACCTCTTCAACACAAGTTTGAGGGGTAAGAAAATATTCCCAGTGATTACTTCACACTCGCATCGTGTTCTGTCGTATTTCCTATGCTTTGTTGTTGTTTTTGTTTTTGTTTGTTTTTGGGTGTATGTGTGCGTGTTTGTGTGCGTCTGAGTAGTGACACTTTGAAAACTTTATTCATTCCACTTAGTCCATTTATATCTGCCATACAAGTAGAAGTAGCTAGTGTTCCATGAATACATAGATACAACATAAAACATACTTACGATATTACATTAAAGTTATGTCATTGTGTTAGTTTGACTGTCTGTTTGTTTGTTTGTGTTTGTTCGTTTGTTTGTTTGTTTTGCTCATACATATGTCCCAAGTGCGTCCTTATGATCCCCCTTGATTTGACGATGAACAGGTGACGTTCAAATGAAATAGTGCAAGTTACATATGCCAAGTCATGATCAATTGTGTACCTTCATGTCAGGAGCTCTGGCATTACGGATGACCAACGACAACTTCCTGGACAATGTCCGGCCGGCCGGACTGTCCGAGTACGTCCGGTCATCTCTCCAGTTGCCGTTTGACGGAGACATGGGGTGTCAGCAGGAACTGGACAAACTCTTCCACTTCCTGAAGCACAAACTGCCGTTTCCTGTTCACAGAATCGTCAAGGTATACTATTTTACGTTATTTTCCAAAAACTCATACTCCCAAACAAAAATGAACAAAGTTATAAACACAAAGTATTATCTGGGTCTTAGATTGTGTATGCAAACTTCTTCAGCTGAAAGATTAATGTTGTAAAAACTACTTGCATCTCACGTACCTGTCTTGCGAGACGCCATCTTGAATTACACCCATGATGCATTGCTAAATTCCCTGTCTTTATTACACAGATCATGTCTCAAGAGATCAACCAAAACATTTTGTCTTTTTAGTTCGAATTTTGCTCAATGGCCAACTAATTACCAAAAAAACACTTTGTTTTCGAGCCTGGTCTTCGTGCTATAAGCCGAATTTCCACACTGTATCCAAAATTTCAAATCATCAACAGTAGTATGAACTTGACCTAAATGTCATGTAAAGTTGGGATGAAATCTATGATCTCTGGTTGCTTGTTCACCAAACTGCCCTGTAAACTGATCACAATGGAAAGCTTTTCCCTTGGGTGTCCGCCAGCTATAATTTTTGCATGATTTCAACTCAGATTGTGAAAATTAGACTTATGATTTCTCATCACTAGTACTGTATTCCTCATGACTTCCAGGGCGGCTCGTATATCAAAGGCACGGACCTGGCCAGCAGATGTGACGTCGACTTTGTCCTGTTCGTCAAGGGTTCCAGTTTACACGACCAGATCACAAGTCTCAAGGAACATCAAAAGGACTCGAGAAATGTCTTGCAAAACATACAGGTAAATCGAAGTTCCTACAACAAGTACGATTTGCATTGGTACACAAATTCTATATACAAGACAAAGGACAACTGACTACTATGTTTCGGTATTCCTCAAGAAAATAATGGGTTGAGCTACTTCTCGCCAATGGATGGCGCTGTGGCGAGAAGAATGCAGTCCAAAACGTGGCGTGGATACTTTCTTCAGTTCTTCATACTTTTTTGAGTCCATATTAGCTATCATACATAGATTTTTAAGTAGCTAATCTTACTGAACATAAAACAATGACATACAAAACTAGAATCATAAACCTTGTTTGCCTCTGATTATAACATTAATGACAAGATTTCCCCTCAGTGTTCACTTCGCTCACTCAGAGGTTTATCTGGTCGATTGCATGCGTTATGTCACAGAGAAACACATCGAGGCCCTTTTTCTGAGTTTACGTTTAGGTATGTATTTTTAACAAGACAAATTATCCATTGGTTCAACAGATCAGTCTTAAAAAGTCAGACATGGCGAACCAGATCCTGATGGAGAACAGCACGCCGTTCGCTATCCGGTTCCAGTTCAAGTGTTACAAGAGCAGACACATGCACCTGGTGGATGTCATGCCTAGTTTCGACACGCTGGGACCCAGTCCTTCAAAAGGTAGTGTCAACATGCGGGCTTTATCGCACGACACTTGGCGGAGTAACTATTACGATACAGTAATATATATACTTATAACGTTCCATGACATATAAGTACACTTAGAGCTACTATCAACGAAGAAGAAACAAGAAAGCTTTTAAAAAAAGCTGGCCGGGGCGCATTTGGAAGGACTACCTCAAAATTTCATGTTGTGTTCCAGTAAAATGTGCATCATTATTAAACTAGAAGTTTATATCTAAAATCTATGGGAAGTTGGCTGGAAACCTTTGTTCACTGGTATAATTGGATTTTCCGGCGTACTTTTGTGGGCGGAATTGTATCCCTTGTGTGCGCTGTGTGCCGGATATAAAAATCGTAAAAGAAACTCCGGTGCGAGACCACAGCCAAAGGCGGGAAGAGGTCCCGGATGTGCATTGTCGTTCTTTCTTCGTGACAGAAATTTCACAGGCAGACATGGTACGAATATGTAATGAACAGATTATGGACGGTCAATACTTCTCAAGCTTCTGAATCGTTTGGATATGAAAATTATCGTGCTGAAGATATTTATACGTGTCTGGGGGATCCTACTAGACAACTTGTATAACCAATCAGAAACCAGTCTGCGATTCTCCGCCAATCAACGATCAAATTGGCGTGCACTTGGATGCTTGTGGTGCATGGCACAATGTTTTTCCCAGTACTTTGGTTACAATGTGGTGCAAATGGAAATGCTGTGTTTGGTTGTTGTAGGTTCTCTTTCGTAGATACAAACTCTGGTTTAACCAAGGTGTATGTGTGTTGTTGTTGAACTTGAAAGCAGTTTTCTGACTCAATCATAGAAGAAACATTGCTAGTCAGATTGATAATGTGTATACCAGTAGGTTCAACTGATAAGAAAACATTTTCTGCTTGTACTGGGACAACCTCAAAATTGCATGTTGTGTTCCAGTTAAGTTGTTGCAAGAATGAAACTAGATTGCTGTTTGAACTGTGCATGCTTAAAGTAGAAGTGCCATGGCTATCTGGCAATGCTGTTATGGGACTTCTGGCATGTGAGTCATAAACAAAATACTTGTTATCAGCGTGCAACAATGCTACTGTTGAACCAGTTATTCCATGTGCTGTTATGAAAAGACAAGTGTTGGATTCAGCAAATGCTGCTTCTAGGGCTTTCTTTAAGGTGTAATAAGGATAGACTGCTTCTGTGGCAAATATGTCTCCAGTGTAAGACTCTTTTATTGATACACGTACAGTATTGTTGTAAAGTTGCAAATAGTCTGGAATATCATCAACGGAGAGGAACTCCACACCAGATCTTAGTGATGGTTTTATGTAGGTGTATAGTGCATCTCCTTGAAAAAGTACACCATCAAGGTCTGTACTTGTCCAGGTAATTGCTTGTCTGCAAGTACTGTGGTTAACAACTGCCATTAAAGCATTTGCAGTGCATTGTTTGCCTCTATTATCTCCACTGAAAATGATGTCACCTTGGTGGTATTTTCCCGATAAAATAGATTCACACATTGTTCACAATATATGTGTTCTTTGCTTGACTTTATTTGCACAATGCACAGTGCTCAGTGGCACGATTGAGTCTGGTGTGTGCAAAATGCACAGTGCTCAATGGCACGATTGGTCTGGTGTGTGCAAAATGCACAGTGCTCAATGGCACGATTGGTCTGGTGTGTGCAAAATGCACAGTGCTCAATGGCACGATAGGTCTGGTGTGTGCAAAATGCACAGTGCTCAATGGCACGATAGGTCTGGTGTGTGCAAAATGCACAGTGCTCAGTGGCACAATTGGTCTGGTGTGTGCAAAATGCAGTGCTCAGTGGCACGATTGAGTCTGGTATGTGCAAAATGCACAGTGATCAATGATCTGTTAATAGGTCTCAAGGTCTAATTTGGTTGGATCAAGGACTCTCTTTCAAACCTCTTTGGTTGGATGCAAAATGTAATGCGTAGATTTCAGCAGAAGAAGTATAAATGTGTACTGTGTAAAATCTTATTGAGTACAGACTTTTGCTAGCTGTAAGTTTCTGTATATTACTGTGTCACTTGTATATATAGCAGAGAACAGTCTAAGGCGTCACTGAAACAGAAAGAAAATATTGTCTTGATCACATAACATCTTACTAGTACCAACAAAAAGCAAAAATCTACAAAAGTTCAGGTGTGACATCTTGCCAACTGCTTTGCTGATTGTTTAACAGTTAGCTACAATCCGTTGTTTTCTACTATTCTTTGGAAATGTATGTTTTAATGTATTAGAATCCGATCCATCTTTTCAACTTGTACGATATTTTTACAATCAAAAATGCCCTGCATAATGCCTCGCATCGGCTCAAGCACAGTGCACCATTAAACTATCTAAATTCTCGTCAATCCCCACACACTGGTTTTACTAAAAAAACTATATACCGTTCCTTGGAAATATGTTTCAATGTGTCCGAATTCATGATCACTATCTTTTCAAATTGTACGTTACTCTTACGATCGAAAATGTCCTGCAGGACCTCCTGCAGCTGCATATATAGACGCACGCCCCCCTCCCACCCGCACGTAAACTGTTCCAATCGTTGCACAATAAACTTGACTGTATACCCTCCACAAAATCTTTCGTCAAATGTCGTGCTCATTTTACTCACATGACACTACGCCTTAGAATGTAATGTTATATTTTAATACATCCGAATTCCAGAAAGATAACTTTACAAACTGTACCAATTTCTGTACGATAAAAATCTCACCTCCTCCGCACCGTCAACGCCCGTGAGGGTATTTACCGGAATAACCCGAAATGACCCGGAATAACCCGGAATAACCGTAATATTTCTTGTTCCCATGGCCATATATACATTATTTTATGCCAAAATATTGCATTCTGCGATCTTAACTTATCAAAGCACACTGTATTTCGGTAGCTTTCATCCTTTATTAAGGTTATTCCGGGTTATTCCGGGTTATTCCGGGTTATTCCGCTAAATACCCGGACCCGTCAACGCTATCGCAAAATGAACCGTGCGATTTAACGACAACTCCTCAAATGTTACATGACCAGTGTTTTACTGCAAATCAAGAAACATTTTCCTTTCCTAGACTTTGCTAATGAGCGCTGCAATGTTTTCTGTACGAGTAGAGGTCATGGATAAACAGTATTCTTACAACGTTTATTTGAAGGGCTAAGAAGGGCTGAGAATTGTCGTAAAAACGCACGGTACATTGCGTTTATTTGAAGGGCTGAGAAGGGCTGAGAATTGTCGTAAAAACGCACGGTACATTTTGCGACCATAGCAGACCCATCCAAGGACGAACCATTAAACCGGGGACAAAGCCGGGCGCCTTCGGCGCCCCGGCAAAAAAGTCGACTGTGTCGTTGATACTACTAGGAGAGGGCCCTAACATTATGCCTTGAGGGACACCTTTTCTTATGCATGTAGTTCAATCAAGCTAGACTGATTCTAACTGATTTTATGTTATTTCTGTTGACAGAGACCAGAAGAATATTGTACAGACAGATAGAAGGCACCAAAGACCCGCCGGATCGGCAGCACTTCTCCGTGTCGCTGATGCAGCTTCAGGTCCAGTTTGTGAAGGTCCGGCCGGCGTGTGTGAAGGATCTCATCCGACTGGTCAAGCACTGGAAACTCACGTCATTCGCACCACCGTCGGCGGACAACAGGTAAGAAACCAACCATCAATACATTATGGACTGTGTTACTGAATGATTGTAATGTTATCTTTATGTTACACAGACGCCTTTAAGACCTTACCGAACACCATTGGTGTATATGGTGGCGTCCATCTCTCTTTCCTTAGCCCTTGGGCCACAAAATATTACTTGACGTAGAAAGTAAGGGTCGTTTCAGGTAGTCCCATTTGTGGGTCGTAAGGGCAGTGGGTCATTAGGGCCCGGCATCGGAATGCAGAGCCCACCCCTCTCCTTTCACCGCCTTTTACCTCCCAACCGAAGTAAGGTACACATTTTTACACCTGGGTGAAAACCATGTTAAGTGCCATTCCTAAGCGCACAGCATCGGTCAGTAGATTGAGCCAACACCCTATCCGGCGCTATAACACTACATCGTGTTGTCTCTTTTAAAAATGACACTTTTTATTTACATTTTCAGCAACAGGAGACTGCCGTCTTCCTACACGCTGGAGCTGATCACCATTCACGTGTGGGAGCGGGCGGGGCATCCCATCAACTTCTCCATGGCGCAGGCTTTCAGAGCGGTGCTGCAAAATCTCGTCAGCTATCGTGAGATCTGCATCGCCTGGTTCGACAACTACGAACGGTCCTGGCCCGTCGTGCAGAAGATTTTGAAAAGACCAAGGTACGTGACTGATAGCTTCCTCTGGTTTGTCAATCATGTAGTTGGTAAAGTAATGTTGTTTAACTCATCCAGAGACAGTTGCCACGTTTGCCACGCAGAGGATACTAGTATGGTCCAAAACATTTCACTGCATTTGTTACAAACGCGACTGTGGTTTTGTCATATCATCTGTACCAGATGGGAAAAGGATAGTGTTCCTACTAATAGGTTGTTGTAAGCGCCAACATTCCTGTATTTAAACTTGCCGCCTTAAAATAGGTTAGGTAGTCAATTTGAATAAGTTTCCCGCCAAACACACATGCCAACCACCCCGGGGGAAGCAAATCACCACTCCCCAGAAGTCACCCGGGCAGAAGGAAGTCACCCGCGCAGAAGGAAGACAGAGGGCAGAAAAGGCCTGGAGTTCAACTCTAGGAAAATTGGGCCTGGTGGAGATCAACCCCAGGAAATTTAGGCCTGGAGATTATTTCTCCAGGAAATCTAGGCTTGGAGACAAGCGTACTCCAAGAAGAAGAAGAAGAAGAAGGCTTCAGAGGACAGTCAGCCAGTAGCCGGGAGACCAGACTAAGTTTTACGATTAAGAGCTCACCTTGGAATATACAAGAACTGAGGAGAATCACAGGACACAGGAATTCACTGAGGACACAACAAGGGACCCACTTAAGAAGATTCGGACAAGGGGATAAAACCAGAACTTTCCAGTTTAGTAGGCGGCCTTTGTACAACTACTAACACTGCTAGATTAAACCGTCAAAACGTAAGTCTGCGAGTGCGTGTCCTCTCTCTCAAGACTCCTCAGCAAAGACAAGGTGAGTTCAGTCAAAACATTCTCTAGACCCCGACCCTGGCTGAAGCGCTGAGAGTCAGCGCGCTTACAGTAAAACTTAATGGTCATAGGAGACCATAGGACTCTATCGAGTAAAACTTTTTGGTCAAAGGAGACCATAGGACTCTATCGAGTAAAACTTATGGTCGAATGGAACCAGTAAAACTGGTTATAGGACTCCAGTAAAAACTGGTTATAGGACTCTAACGAGTAAAAGAAGAACTGTCATTGTGATTGTATACAGTTCCAAGAATTACAGCAAATGGGCTGTGGACAGCATAGGAAATTTATCTGTCAAAGCTGAGGAACTGTTGCAAGGCCTGCATGTGTTTTCTACAAGGAAACAAAGAGCTTCTTGAGTAGAGAGTTATGTGATACGCTCAAGTTGACAGCTTGGAATGCCTGCTTGATTGATGATCTTGCACAAGAGAGAAGGTGGTCTAGACCCTCTGCGCGCGGGCGGGTTACCGTAAAACAGCTAATAGTAGCAAAAAACAAAAAAAACAAAAAAAAACTTGTGTCTACACAAGCAGTACCAAGCAAAATCAAGCAAGATATTCAACAAGCAGAAATTGCGTATGGCTGCGATCTCGTAGAATCAAGCTCAAAGGGAGTGTACAAGGTTAAAGGAAGACATTGAAGGAAAAAGGGCTTTGTACATGATTGACATATCAGATGTTAAGCTAGAACAGATGTCCAGGCTCCTGCAGTGGTAAATAAGCCAGGAATTGGATTCTACCGTAAAAGCTCAAACCAAAGGAGATCAAGATGGCATCCAAAGAGGATGAGCTTACAGAAGATAATACTGGCGTAAAACGACAGCCAAAAAAGGCAGAATGGCTCCTAGACGAAGAATCAAGGAGAAAGAAGGCGTACAGGTCTTCCATGTTGGGTAGACTCACAAGCAAGTCCAATAGCATAAGGGAGTCAATGACAGACCCAAACAACAAGCGGTACGTCCAGGATATGTTGGCAGAATGGAAAGAGATATTTAGAGCGTTTAAAGAAGCTAACAAAGAGTACCAGCTCACCCTGTCGCTCGAGCAAAAGGAAGAAGACGATAGACAGTGGCTAGCTGGCAAGTTGACAGAGGCAGACCTCTTTCGCCATGAAGTAGAAAGGTGGATTGATGCAGCACAGCCCCAACAAGCTGTTGGTACAAGTTTGATTCTAGATGATACAGTTAAGCCGTCTGATAGCGTTTCACAGGCAGGCTCAGATGGACGGCGGTCCAACCTGAGTCACACAAGTACGACATCTCGGGTGAACTCAGAGGTAAGGAAGATAGAGTTGATGGCCAAGGCTGCAGCCTTGAAAGAGAGGCTAGCTCTGGAAAGAAGGTCATTAGAGATTGAGCAGGAAAAGAGGATGTTGGAGCTTACAACTGAAATCTCAGTAGAGGACGCTAAGATCAAGTTCTTTCAAGAATTGGAGGAACAAGAACAAGAGCGAGAAGAGCGGCGGCTACCTGCCCTAAATCCAGACGTTCCGAGTTTTGTGCCTAGGACGAGGGTTAAGCAAGAAGATCCCCACAGTACCAAGTCGCTCACAATGGGACCACCACAGCATGGTTATAGTTTTCCTACCAGCGACATACATGTGGGGACACAAGGAAAGGGTCCTCACCACCCAAATCGGAAGAAGGATGAGGAGGAAGAGATAACTCCAGAGAAGTTCCTACAAGGGCTAGTGCAGCAGCAGGCAGAGGTAACAAAGTTAATGGTGGATCACAACAATCAAGCTAGCCTGCCAACAAGAGCGATCATTCCCTTCGAAGGTGATCCCTTGAACTACGCGCAGTTCATGAAGGCATTTAGACATGCAATTGAAGAGAAAACAACAGATGCGGAGGACAAGCTGCATTATCTGGGTCAGTACACCAGAGGAGATGCAAGGGAGTTGGTCACAAGCTGCGCTCTAATGGAACCAGAAGATGGTCTCAAGGAAGCCAAGAAGTTGTTAAAGGAACGGTATGGTACGCCATTTAAGGTATCAAGGGCATATGCTGAAGAGGCAAGAAAATGGTCTGAAATCAAGCATGATGACAAGTCTGCCTTGAGAAAGTTCAGTCTCTTCCTTACAAAATGCCTAAACGCAATGAAAGGAGACGAATACTTGCAAGAGCTGGATCACTACACAAACATAGCGCTGTTGGTTGGAAAGCTTCCTTACCGACTGAAGGAGAGATGGCGAAGGAAGTCACACGACATCCAACGGCAAGGAAGGGTCAAGTTTAAGGACCTAGTGGACTTCGTCAAGCAGGAAGAGCAAATCTCTTCAAATGACATGTTTGATGACAAGTCAGCCAAGGAACCGTTCAAACGAAGGGACCGAGCAAAAGGCTCCAGCTTGGCAGTAACGACGGGCCAAGAAGAACTGAAATGCAGCTTCTGTGAGAAGAGGAACCATGACGTGACTGAATGCAGGGTGTTGGCAAACAAGTCATATGATGAGCGTCTGCAATACATCAAAGGCCAAGGCCTGTGTTTTGGTTGTCTGAAGAAGACACACCTGGCGAGGGACTGCAAACAAAGGGCTACTTGTGGGAAGTGCCAGAAGTCTCATCCTACAGTACTACACCGCGAAGTAGAGGCACAGCCCAAGAAGACGGCAGCAGTAGGGCGTATAGCACGCTCCGACTGGGAGGGAGTACCCTCTATAATCCCAGTGAGAGTACGTAGCAAGACAACAAACGTAACGATTCAAACCTATGCATTCCTTGACAACGGAAGTGACGTTGTCTTCTGTACGGAGTCCCTGAAGAAACGTTTGAAAACAAGCGGGAGGAAAGTCAAGTTAACGTTGAACACAATCAACGGCTCTAAAGAAGCGAACACCGAGGTCTTAGAGGACCTAGAAGTCTCGGACTTAGGTAGGGAAAATATCATCCCTATAGCTACAGCGTATACCCAAGAGAAGATCCCGGCTTCCAAGAAGAATATAATTTCGGCGGAAGATCTAAAGGACTACCCCTACCTCAGGGAGGTAGAGTTGCCAGAGATAGATGCCGAAATCGGCTTATTGATCGGTAACAACGTGCCAAAGGCGGTTGAGCCCTGGCAAGTTATCAACAGTCAGGGTGATGGACCTTATGCAGTGAGAACATTACTGGGATGGTCGGTAAACGGTCCCCTCAAGGGGGCCAGCGATGACAAAAATGTCAACAGGATAAGTGTTGACCAGAGCCTAGAGACACAGCTGGAGAGTTACTTTAATCATGACTTCAGCGAAGCAAAGGAGGACAAAAAAGAGATGTCCATGGAAGACAGACGGTTCATGGAAATAGTCGAGGAAGAAACCAAGAAGTCAGGTGACCACTATGAGGTTCCTTTGCCATTTAAGCGACCCAACCCAGCTATGCCGAACAACCGCCCACTAGCCGTACAGCGGTTGAAGCATTTACAAAGGAAGCTCTCAAAGGATGTAAACTTCAAAAAGGACTACGCTGACTTCATGGAGAACATCATTGAAAAGGGATATGCGGAAAGGATACCACCAGATGAGAACATAGGACCACAACATGAGAATGCTAATGCTACGGTGTGGTACATACCACACCACGGCGTGTACCACCCGCAGAAGAAGAAGATTCGAGTGGTGTTTGACTGCGCCGCAGAATATGCAGGAACGTCCCTAAACCAACAGCTGCTGCAAGGCCCAGACCTGAACAACACTTTGGTGGGAGTCCTGACTCGGTTCCGGCAGGAACCGGTAGGTCTCATGGCAGATGTAGAATCCATGTTCTCACAGGTGAAAGTACCAGAGAAGTACAGGGACTACCAAAGATTTCTTTGGTGGCCAAGAGGCAACTTAGACGAACCGCCTGAAGAATATAGGATGACAGTACACGTGTTTGGCGCGACATCATCGCCCAGTTGTGCTGGTTTTGCGTTGAAGAAGTTGGCTGACGACGGAGAGGGCCAATATGCTAAAGGAGTATTGGACGCAATCCGAAACAACTTCTACGTAGACGACTTGCTTAAATCTACCTCCACAGTTAAAGAGGGAGGAGACTTAGCAGAGGGCATGCGAGAAGCATGTAAAGATGGAGGATTTAGACTGACCAAGTGGGTCAGCAATCAACCTGAGGTTATAGACAGTGTCCCACCGACGGAAAGGGCAAACGAGGTGAGGATGGATCTAGACCACAGTCACACGGCTGTAACAACAGAACGAGCACTAGGGATGCTGTGGCACGTCCAGTCAGATACACTCGGCTTTCGTGCAGTCAGGCGTGAGAAGCCGGCAACGAGAAGAGGAATCCTGTCTGTAGTCAGCTCCTTCTATGATCCCCTTGGGCTAGTAGCTCCTGCACTTCTGCCACCAAAGAAGATACTACAAGATCTGTGCAAGGCAAAGTTGGACTGGGACGAGGAAATCCCAGATAAGGATCTCAAGGTCTGGCGTCAATGGGAAGCTGATCTACCATTGTTGAGTAGTAGTTTCATGGTAAGCAGATGTGTCAAACCGGTTGATTTCGGGATCACTACATCAGTACAGCTCCACCACTTCTCTGATGCGAGTGAGTTGGGCTACGGAACCGCCTCGTACCTGCGTATGACGAATCAACAGGGCAGAGTACACTGTGCGTTGCTAATGGGCAAAGCCCGCGTCGCGCCATTGAAGGCTATCACTATACCGAGATTGGAGCTAAACGCGGCGGTAGTAGCGGTGAGAGTGAACCAGATGATCCAAAGAGAGTTGGACATCAAGATAGACAAGACTTTCTTCTGGACGGACAGCACCACAGTATTGCGATATATTAATAACGAGCAAACGAGGTACCACACATTCGTGGCCAATCGGCTAACGACAATAAGAAACGCCAGCGATACGAAGCAGTGGCGTTATGTCGAATCGAAAAGGAACCCTGCTGACGATGCGTCGAGGGGACAAGACATCCAGAAGTTCGTGGAGAACGACAGATGGGTAAAAGGACCATCCTTCCTATGGTGCCCAGAGAGTGAATGGCCACAGATGCCAAATGGACTTGAACAGCCGCCGCAGCGAGACCCTGAAGTGAAGGTGAACGCCATTGAATTGGAACAGGCGGAACCGCAGAGTCCCATGGATGCTCTGATAGCGCACTATTCAAGTTGGCACCGTCTCAAGAAAGCTGTGGCCTGGATCTTAAAGGTAAAGGAAGCACTCAAACAAAAGAGTAATAAGCAGAGGAGCAAAACTACAGTGAACGAGCGACTCTCAACAAGAGACCTCAAGACAGCAGAAGCAGAAATTGTAACACATGTGCAACGTAAGCACTACAGTGAGGAAATAGCAGCCCTGCAAAGTCAGGGATTCGTGAAGACCACCAGCAGTGTGTACAGATTAGACCCCATGGTAGACAAAGAGGGTATACTGCGTGTGAGAGGACGACTGAGCCACTCCTCTCTAGCACAGGAAGCAAAACACCCTGTCATTCTGCCTAAAGAATCAGAAGTGGCAAAGCTGATATTGAGAAGCATCCACGAAGAACATGGTCACATGGGAC
The DNA here is from genome assembly GCF_000003815.2 of Branchiostoma floridae. Taxonomy (NCBI): domain Eukaryota; kingdom Metazoa; phylum Chordata; class Leptocardii; order Amphioxiformes; family Branchiostomatidae; genus Branchiostoma; species Branchiostoma floridae. The sequence continues at coordinate 13,771,101 of NC_049994.1, read as the reverse complement.
GGAACTATGTGATCTCTAAATCAAGAGAACGGTACTGGATACCGCAAGTGAATGCCTTAGTTCGAAGATTAAATAAGAAGTGTGTAACATGCAGACGACTGCGTGGCAAGACAGGCAAGCAACAAATGGCCGACTTACCCTCAAGTCGTCTTACTCCAGATGAACCACCCTTCACAAGAGTAGGAGTGGATTACTTTGGGCCAATCGAGACAAAACGAGGGCGTAGCATAGTAAAACGCTACGGCGTTGTGTTCACCTGTATGAGTAGCCGAGCCGTACACATAGAGAAGGCTGATTCATTGGATACAGACTCCTGTATCAATGCTCTTCGCAGATTCATCTCACGAAGAGGTCAGGTAAAAGAGATGTGGTCAGACAATGGGACCAACCTGGTAGGTGCCAAAGCTGAACTGCAAAGAGAGCTAAAGATGTGGAACCAGGAAAAGATTAAGGACACCTTATTGCAGAAGGAAATAGACTGGAAGTTCAGTCCCCCCACAGGATCGCACTTTGGCGGAGTTTGGGAGAGACAGATACGCACGATAAGACAGGTGCTGAATGCAATCGTGAAGAAGCACACACTAGATGACGAAGGGTTACACACTCTGTTGTGTGAAGCAGAGAGCATAGTAAACGGAAGACCTTTGACAACAACCAGCAACGAGGTGAACGACTTAGAAGCTCTGACACCCAATCATCTCCTAAACATG
>NC_049994.1:13748849-13769425 GCF_000003815.2 Branchiostoma floridae | reverse complement strand
GCGTACTCCAAGAAGAAGAAGAAGAAGAAGGCTTCAGAGGACAGTCAGCCAGTAGCCGGGAGACCAGACTAAGTTTTACGATTAAGAGCTCACCTTGGAATATACAAGAACTGAGGAGAATCACAGGACACAGGAATTCACTGAGGACACAACAAGGGACCCACTTAAGAAGATTCGGACAAGGGGATAAAACCAGAACTTTCCAGTTTAGTAGGCGGCCTTTGTACAACTACTAACACTGCTAGATTAAACCGTCAAAACGTAAGTCTGCGAGTGCGTGTCCTCTCTCTCAAGACTCCTCAGCAAAGACAAGGTGAGTTCAGTCAAAACATTCTCTAGACCCCGACCCTGGCTGAAGCGCTGAGAGTCAGCGCGCTTACAGTTGTGATATTGCACGTCATTCATTGATATAACAAACAAAACACAAAAACTAAACATCATCTAAACTGGTAATCAATCAAGCACCTCATTTAAGTGTGCAGTATGATATATTGCCTGTGAAAATCAAAATCTTCTTCCTTCGCCAGACCAGTTGTACTGGACCCCGCTAACCCCACCAATAACCTGTGTGAGACCAGTAACGCATGGGACGAGGTGGCGCACGTGGCCAGGCACAGTTTGCTCAAGCCACTCTTTCACGGACTGAGGACGGAGGAATGCTGGAAGATGCCAGGTAACATTCTCTTTCCGTTTACTTATCTCCAATCAGATCCCATACTGTATACATCTAGTATCAAAAGCTGGGAGAACAGCCTCTGAAAGCCGGCCTAGGAGTGTGTGTGGCTACCGGATCCCGTCTGACTCCCTTTAGCCAGCTATACTTCTTGGCCAGCTTTTGGCCAGCTTGGACAGTAGAAACAATTCTGTTCAATTTTTAAAGTAATAGTATCTATAGTATTCTATGTTTGTCAATAAGTAATATATTGATACAATTAGCCACTGTTTTCAATTTACATGCTTATTAATCTGGTCCTTTTCTTTATTTTTCAGAGTGAGCGAAAGCTCCAGCGACAGCATGATGTTGACAATGTTGCTGAAATCTATATATATTAAGCTGTACACAAATGTTTTAGAGCCTTTTGCTGCTGTAAATGCATTCATATCATGATTTGAAGTTGTTAGAAACTTGCTTCAAAAGTAGGACTTGTCATGTACGTAGTTGTAAATAACCTGTCATGTCCAAAACATCAAATGTTTTACTTTATTTTGTAAATATTCTACGAATCTTAATGAAGTGCCATTGATGTCATTACGCTGCTCTATCATTGACCATCTTATGCTCATGATTAGGTATGAATAAAAGCAAGAGTCTGCGAAAATATTTCATTTTCATCATCAAACAGAATGAAAACTTTGTACCTTGTTACTTCGGCTGTGTCGTTATTTTTGTGGGTTGTAGTAGTGTGTGTGCGCCGTTGTCATGATTTGTATGTGGATGAGAATATGGTCTCAGAGAAAGAGAGAGAATTCGAATGATGCAAAGACAAATAGAGATTGACACTAAGAATTCCGTTTCCACAAAATTATGACATCAGACTTATATAAAATATTACCATACAGTTACGATGCGTTGTAATTAACAAACAAACAAACAGAGAGAGAGAGAATTAACAAACACATTTACACAAACTGTAAGGCACAGAAAGAGGAAATATCAACCTCAAGATCAGACACAGTGGACGTTTGTGCCAACTTTAAACAGATCATTTGTTGGCTATGACCAAACGGAACAGGAAACTGATGTATCAAGAATCCCACTCCTGCTTTGACAACAACAAACTTAAATGCACATTCCCGATATAGACAACTCTCAGGTCCCCGTCGCTACATGTCAACCAAGAAATGGTTGTTGGGTGACTGTAAGCCTACCGTATGGCACAAGAAAATGATACATATACTATTAGGTATTAAACGGAAAAGTTTACTAGGTGACGTATATAATACGTATCGTCATTAATTTGGCAATTACAGGGCAAATTCGGACCTGGCAGTTTATAGTACGCACTGACATATGCTGTAGGGACAGACGTATTGGGTAATCAGGTGAAACGATATGACCTTTAACCCTGACCAAGTTTCGACGACGGCCATTTCTGTTGTGTTTTCGCATCCATGACGAACACGATTGAGTATTTCTGGTTTCCGGGACTGTTTTAAGCTTTGACAGGCGTCATATTAGCTTGAGGTAGGTGTTTAAGTACACATTCACCCTTAGTGAACGTAGCGACGTTATATCTAACTGCCAATGGAGCTTTTACAAGGGGCTTTAGACTCAGCGATCGAAGGGGAGGGGGGCGCGTTCCATATTGGGCAAATATCAGCCTTCGTTTTAGGTTCCCAGTATTTTATACATTGGTGTAATATCATGTGGGAAACGCCAGATGTTCCTGTGATTACGTCATGTTGCAAAGCACCAGTTTGATTGAATGCCCATCGGACAGTTGCCAAAATACTGAAAAGCTATTTGATATGATTTGTTTATTGTATTTATTCCATAACCATTATATGTTCCATACGTAAACATGATGATTCCAACCGTCAAGTCTTCTTTCCTTGCACCATACGAATGTCAGAATGACATCAAATGCCGTAGCATTCAATAGTTCATCATTTGGCGTGGCACTATTAAAGCTGTCGGATTTTAACATTAATTTTTAATCACGAATGGACCACCCTATAAGATCAATCAATAAATAAATAAAAACTCCCTTCTAACAGTGTTTTTGAGATGGCATTCTACTAATAAAAAAACTTACAAAAGTTATGGTCTCTGTTGTAGACACTGATGTTTTATCTAAAATTTGTTGCTAAAGGCACCCACCTGAACACTAAAGTAGCAGTAAGAACAAGAAGTATGTGGCTGACATGTAGCATAGTCCCGCAAATGCCAAATATTTTTGAAAAATGATTTCATCATCGTCAAATTCAATCAGAATCATGTAAATAGCTAGACTGCTTATAATGACATAATACTGTTAGCGTAACCATACAAAATTGGATGTCTTGCATCCAAAGGTATTTCTTTCAATCATTATACAATGACTTCCAACCAGCAATTTGTGATGATGATATATCTTACAAAATCCCTTATTTGATGGAATAATCAATTATAGACTGCTTAACATCACTCCAAGCCATTGTTTTTGGCACCAAACCAAACATTCTACATGCATATTGCTCTTAAATGCATTTCACATACTCAAAGCTGATGACCAATGACTGGCATGCTTCCAAAATCTATTTTACAGGAGAATCCACATGAAGTCATCAATAATGTTCCTTGAGGTACCCTAAGGGTTTTAGCTGTATATTAAACTGTGCTTTAAAAGCATGTACTAGGTGTGATACCTAAATGTAAATCATACGAAATGTTTCATGCATATTTTTTGACCTTGTAAAGTTTTGTTTTGTTTCTCTGTGTCTGTTTGTGTGTGTTTCTGTGATTCCAATTTACTCAATGCAACATTGTTATCATACATGCTGATATGGACGTTCCTATCTGTATTGGACTGGAAGGATCCATAAAGAAGGATGAGTAAGGGGGTGAAGTCTAGTCTAGCATTTATTGTTGGGGGAGCAGTCTTCTTCGCAATTTTCAACATATCTGGGCCAGGTTCTTTTGCTGACAGAACCTGACTCCAATATATTGAACGTCACAAATCAACGCTCCCCCAATAATAAACACCAGCGCTTGTGGAAGGCTGTAACGGAGGTTAGGTAAAAATTTACTAAAATGAAGTCTGCCATCTCTGATTGCCTGGTTTTCTGTTTTTTTGGTGCTGAGGAAATATTTTGAATTTAGGAGTACTCAGTAGTTGTTTATGGATGTTTCTGTTTATTTTTCAGATGTAACTTGTACATAAGCACACATGCAGTATCTGTGTAGCATTGCTAATATGGACAAGCTGGGAACCTTTTCTTAAATTGTAGAACCAGAAACTTCACACATACAATGTCATCAAGAAGTGGTAAGTCTATTAAATACATGTCTTAACTTACCAATCCTTCTGCTTGTATCAAATCTGCAATTGTGATTGTAATCTAATCAGCTTGGAACGATAATGTAATGGGCTAGAAGCATTGAATTTTGTATAACTGCATGAATTAGATTAGAACATGGTGACTACCCCTCAGCCAATCAGAGCCCTTCAATTATATCCCCATAGTGCAGAAAAGTATGGTACTATGAGTATGAACTAATTTGCATGAAATAGAACCACACATTTGTCATAGTACCATACTTTTTCTGCACCACTGGTCGGCTCAAACTGTCTGTGCAAGCTAATTGCCCAGGTGACAAGACAGGATGAAAACACAGGTTGAGCACGTGAAGACATTTGTTGTGCATGGATTCTGTCTCTTTTGCTTTCTAGCAGCTCCCTTCGTCTCCAAGTCGTTTTCAAGTTTCTTGGCACCTTGATGGAGTTTGTGCTGCCATGCTGCACAGTCTTGGGCTAGGTGCTCCAATCAGATCCAATGTTACCGGGCATACCATGTGCAAATTGGCCATCATGTACATATCAAACTGCTGGACCACTGTGGCCACTTTTTTTACTTCCCTTTGATTTAGCCGTCATATCTTTATTGATTACTTGTAATTTGTCATTTAAACTCTAACTTACTAGTCTATTAGATACTGCAGTAAGAGTCATATGTACAGTGAAAAATTTGCTGTACTTTGTTATTGTGTAAGGACTATGTTTTAGCTCTGTACTATGTCAACTACCAACACAGGTAAACTTCAATTTGTTATGTTTTGTTTTGTTTATTCTTATTTATCCAGGGGTACATGTCACCTGGCCAGCGTTTTTCAAAGATCCCTGGGGGGGAAACCCGTACATACATAACAATAAATAATAACACTATAAAATCAAATAAATGGTGACACAGCAAGAATTGGCAAATATTAACGCAATTTAACTAAGACAAAATAAGGCAAATCAATTGTACAACGATAATCCAAATATAACTCAAAATCATAAATGAAATCAAATAAGTAATGGGAATTTGCATACCAATGTGAACAGAAAAAAATGCATGACAGATTACATAATTATCAGACCATGTCGTATTCTGTTGTGTAGATGGTTTTGAAAGTGGATAAACTCATTCAGTGCTCATTTCTTACAGACCCCTCGTCTGGACTCCCCGGCCCCTCGGGAGTCGGGTCTCCCCTCCACAGCATGCTGCATTTCTTCCCCCAGGGGCACGAGAAACCCCTCAAACAGGCGTTCTACAACACCGCTGCAAATCTCTTCATACTGTTTGCCATCGGAGCTGCCGTTGCCGTGTATTTCGTCCTGGAAGCCTTCCTCCGACCGCTGCTATGGGCCGTATTGTGTGGCACATTCCTCTACCCTTTTAAGTACCAGATCACCAACTTTGTCCAGGGTTGGCTGCAGAGTTTAAGTGACTCGGACACACCCTTAGCAGTAGGGGTCGCCATCTTGCCGCTCACTGCGGTGAACTACTCGGCTAACCTGCTAGGGGGCCTCTTTTCACGGAAATGGAAGCTCATTCTCGGAGTTGCCTTTGGGATGCCGGCCGTGTACTTTCTGTACTACTTTGGCCCGCTGGAGAAAATGCTGCATGCTGTACAGGGGTTGGTCCATGCAGTGTACCACATGCTGGGGTACTTCAGTGCTGTCTGGGTAAGTTTTTCTCCGGAGTCCGTGCATGTGAAGTGAATTTTTTTTTGAAAATGTCTCTTCCATGTATTCTCTTTTTGGTTCTAAACCGTCTAAAACCCTCTGTAGATGTGTTTACTGCTGAGATTTTGTGTCACTTACTGCCAACTGTATATAATTTTGCATTTGTATTTTGCAAATTGCATGTGAAATACAATGTATATGCCAATGTGCAATTATACATGTAAGTTGTAACCGAAAAAAGGATTTCTAGCGCACATATGCCTTGGGTTCAGGTCTGTACTTATAAGTCTAGAGATGAACCTGAATCTGTTCCTGTATCCAGTCCTAAACAAGAACATGAGTTTAGGTACGCAGCACTATGTTTGATATGATATTAGATGTCTTTATTTCTGTAGGTCTGGACAACAGTGGTTGCATATCTAGTGGCTGTTGTGTTCTGGTGGAAACCGGGAACAAGCACAGCCCTCAGGGTGCTCTCCATCCCGGTGTGGGCAGTGCTGCTGCTCCACCTAGCAACCGTTGCCGGGCCCTTCCGGGTGCCCCTGTTTGTTGCCGTGGTAACCATCATGGTGGTGGGGTTCGTGGCGGAGCTGAGGGCTGGAGCCACAGCTGATATTCTTGGTATGTTAATGACCTCATGTAACTAAATACTGATCAGATATGTTCATTGTAACTTGTTCATTTAGTATAACATGATTTTCTTAAGTAACATGACAGTTAAAAGTTAAACACATTTGACATGCATCTTTCATGATCTTTCATAATCTTTTCCAAAAATCATCCTGTTATTAGCAAAGATCGACCTTGTGTTACCTGCATCGAGACTGCAGGTTCAACCCACATCCACATGTAACCAGGGTGGGAAACAGTTCTGTGTTATCATCATAATCATAATAATGTAACATATTCTTTTGTTGCTTGGGGAAGGGCATTTCTTTTCTGTCCATTATGATAATGCTGTTTATACCAGGGCTGTCTCCAGCTGCAGTTTTAGTTCTTTTTATGTCCCACTCATCATTAGGGAGCTAATGTGTTGCTAATATTTGTTATCAAATCTGTCATTTCATCAAGCTAACAAAAAGGCCTTTCCATTTGTTTTATGTGATGAAGTTCAGATTCTTTACAGAAATGGATGGAATGTTTATCTTTGTCCACCCCAACAAACAAATTTCCATTCTAGGACAGATGGATGGGTCTTGGACAGTTGGAGTCAGCCCTGGGTATACTACAGGCTGCTGACATTTAGTCGTAATCAACCTTCCATCACTATATGCCATTCATATGTATAGATGCTGCTCTTATTTTATTCGCTACAAGATTGTCTTCTTTTTGCCTTCTTTTGTCTGTCTGTCTGTTTCTTTTTCTTTTCTTCTCTCTTTCTCTTCTGCACTTTTTCTTCCCACAACTCTTGGCAGTGAAAAGGCCCAGACACAGCTATGTGGGTCTGGGTTTGTCACGCTCGTATCCCTGCTCCCCTGTCAATCAAGTCTCTCCATCTCAATACAGCCAGTCATTTGACCTCTATGGTATACAGGGTATGGTTTTATTTTCATTTCATTTCTTTTCTTCTTGCTGTTTCATTCTTTGATTTGGTTAGATGTCTGTTAAGTTATATTCCATTTTTTTTAATTATCGTGTCTTGAAGCGAGATGATTGTATAACTTAATTTACCTTTTAGAATATCATTAAAAATCTGCAGATAATTTACTAATTAGTATGTCTTGAAAAGCCCTATAAATCAACTGTTCTAGTAACCACCTCTGCATAAGGCCAGTGTGACTACTTTTATTCAAGTCTACCAACAGTTTGTCAAAATTGTTATGCGTGATTTTTCCTAATATTCAGGAAACCTGGTGACCACCACAATGTTTGACCAGAGTGACAGCGAACCCTCCCCTCAGAAGCAGCCTTCCTCGGCTGAAACCATTCGCCCAGCATCTCTCCCGGACACGCCCAAAAGACAGAGCAAGTCCTTGCTGGAGTCAACGCAGGCCAGGAAGAAATCCAAGCAGATGCCGTTCAGTAACAAGTGCATCCTGTGGCTGGTGTATGCTATCGTAGTGGTGCGGCTCTGGATGAACCTCTGGATTCTGGAGCTTCTGCCCATTCCACTCAGTGGTGAGTTACACTTCAGGGATGCAAACAGGATTTTGTATACGATATTGCAGATTTCTTTTGCACAACTAGAATGCCTGTTACCTGCTGACGTTCCGATGCCTATCAGACGTCTTCCTCAGAGCTTCTAACTGCTTCTTGCCGCTATATTTAGCTGCAAAAGTTGTGAAAAGAAATGGCCAATGTTCTATGTTCTACCAACCTGATGAAATTATTTTCGAGGAATTTTGTATAGTTTCATCTAGTTAACCACAGAAGGTTCTTTGTACACAACCAAGTGTTTTATTCTACCAACATTTCTTCCCCAGGACGATTCTTAATGGCAAATACATTTGAGACCACACACCTATAAGCAGCTATGTACAAATTGATTGTCACTTGTTTGCATTTACTTTACAGTGTTGCTGTTTAAAAAGATAGCTGTCCGAGTCAGCACATGGGAAGTGTTCCAGACCAAACTACAGCACCATAAACAGACAGCTAAGGACTGGCTGTCAGTTAGACAGGAGGCCCTGGCACCCAGACCTATCAGGGGGCTCTGGAAACTGTTTCTGCAGGGGGACAAAAAGGTAAGAATTTATTACCTTTATCATTTTTACAAATTATAACTTACATTTCCAATGGAAACACCGAGTGTCTTTCCCTTGATTAAATGGAATTGAATTTACGTATAGTTTGTTATAACTCTTTAAAAATAAAAATTACGACTGTATGAAGGCTTAAGCAAATTACACTGTATAAACTAGTCAAGAAAACTGAAAACAAAACTCCAAGGTATTACAGTAAATTATAATTAATAAAGTCTAATGTAAAGTACTGCGATTGCAGTGACTTTGATAATACTGATTTTGGTACAACTGTAATAACCTATGTTGTATGATAAATCAATATTGAAATAGTGTGATTGCAGAAAGCTGAAATGTGAGAATTGTCCCTTCCAGATTTCCAACATGCTTGAGAAGTCGCTGAATGCTCTGACCAGCACTTTTGTCATCCTCCTGCTGTTGGTTGGTACAACGCTCCTCACTATACTACTCGCCATCCAGGTGAGTCAAGTTTCCTATATTACTATGTTTTATGTCATACCTGGGCAGTGATAATCTTCAATATAGGTGTATATGTTTGATTATGTGTTTGATATGGTATCTTGTTACCTGTCTAAACTTCATCGACGTTTGATATGGGTGTGCTGGTACCTGGTGATAACTTGGGTTATCATATGGGGTTGTGTGAATTATGCTTATTCCTGATTACTAATAGGTACAAGTTTTGTTACACTTTTTCATGAAGATTACAGATGTATAACACATGTTTGTGATTCTACAGGTTCACCAAGAGAGTGTCCATCTGGTGAATGTGACCAGTAATGTGTTAAATGAGACTTTACACCCAGATATCAATGAGTAAGTATCAGACAATCTGTATTTTTATGATTCTATTAGAATCAGTTTCTTTACAAAGTTGTAGTATTTTTAGAATATGACCATCCTTTTGGCTAATAGTTGATTGAAAAGTAAAAGGATTCAAATCAGATGTTTGTCCCTGGTGCTGAAATGCCATCCCACAAGTGTACTGATTCACTGTTCTGTCTTCTATGCTTTAGTCACTGTGTCATTTTGAAAGTAAAGAGAATTTGATATTATCAAAGCACCCAAAAGTGAAGGGACTGTCCTTGGTGCTGAACTACCATGCTGACAATGTACTGTTCCATTCTTCTGTCCTTTTTTTTGTCGCTGTAAGGCTAAGTGTAATTTTCAAAATAGAAATAATGTGACATTATCAGAGCTTCCAATTGGAAAAAAAAGAGTTAATTGATTCAAATAGAATTTTGTTAAATCTTACTAAAAATGTAAAGCCCCAGAAAACTGTACACTATATGCCAGTGTTGATTGCATTACTTCACAGATGGCTGTCAGACAGTGGAGGCATACAGACTACCATGGACTCTATGATGGACAATGCCTATGTCTATGGGAGAGAGTGGATAGCAGCAAAGGTCAGATATCTATCTACTCATCACTAGCTCACACTCTCTTTTTGGTTTATTGTCTGCTTTTTTCCATCTCATGAAGGTCAGATGTGTTTTGTCATAATATTGCACTTCTTATACCTATTCTTATATAACAATAAAGGCAACGGAAAATACTTTATCGTACCACACTACTTTTTCACGAACAGACTACCATCTAAACTCCTTCTTTCCAAGAACCGTTAGGGATTGGAACAATCTACCAGAAGCAATAGTCAAAGCACAAACACTACAGGCTTTCAAGAACGCCATTTCCAACATGTAAGCTACCTTTAGTGTGACGGGTACTCACCGCCTCCCAGCTGCAGGGAGGCGGACAGGGATTAGCACCCCTGCCCTTGAGGAGCTAGGCCATACACCCACACCCATACAAACACAAAGCAAAGTTGTAGTAAAAAAGCGACCACCCAAAGCCAAACGACCCTCTACCACGTCCAGAGCCTTCAACCACTTGAAGTTGGACGTTACACGAAGAAGAAGAAGAAGAAGGTTTAGCAAACTGCAGTCAAATCTGGTCTACCGACCACCTCCGACATACTGGTAAATGTTTGACATATGTATGTATAAAATAATTGTGTAATCTTATTTTGGTTGCTGTAGTGTCAGGGAGAATTATGAGAGTAGATGGAACACTTAGTCAAGTGGCAATCTAGACTCTAGAAAATAGCATAATTATTCTTGATTGTTACCAGATCAATGATGGCCTGTCTGGGCAGCCCGTGGACAAGAAGCTGATAAAACGACAAGTTCTGGAGATCTGGGACCGGCTGTACCATACCTGGCTGGCCAAGGTAAACTCTAACTTTCCACTAAGATTGTTAAGGTATTGTCCTTTTGGATGATGATTCGCAGCTGGAGGTCCCATGTATGGGAAAGATTCAGGTCCAAGTCTATCGAGTCAACCCGTGTAAAAGAACCCAACACACTTACTGGTAAGAGTAAAGGTCAGCATGTGTGCTTGGCTGAAAACTCAAGCCATAGCAAAGCCGCACTGCATAATATTAGCTATCAAAAATTAAAGCATCTTTATCTGCAGCATTAAGCTTCAAGTCACATTTTACCTTTACCTCACACTCCATGTCTCCCCCCCCCCCCCTGATTTCCTCCAGAATACTACAGTTGTGTCCAATAAACTGTCAAAACACGGGAACATGACCAATAGTTTGATGAGCGTCTGGCATGGTGTCAGCCACCTGGGTCTGTCCGAGGTCTCCGCCTTCGTACAGGAGAACATGAGCACTCTCATGTCAGTAAGTACTAGGCTGATTATATTATCTTTCTTGTAGTACATGTATATAGTATAGTATATAGTAGATGAGGAATGACTGCAGTGCGATAGATGACGGTTAGCTGAGGAATGAGTCCACTCTACTACATGTATATACTTCTCGTATTCTCTTCTCTTGTAGTTTGCTTCTCATTTGCTAGGTGGCACTTCAAACCTTATTGATTCAGAATTTGAGGTTTTATGTCTTTGTTTTTTTTGTTTTTAAAAATTCAGGTAATTTACAGACAACTCACAAAATAGCAGGAATTGTATTTGGAGCACTGCAATATGATCTGGCTTCATTCAGTGTAGATAATTCTTACATCTCATGATGCTTACATTCTTCCAGGTTCTTGAGTCCATCTGGGCTGTACTAAAGGGAAACATTAACCTGGCCCTTAGTATGGTGACAGCCACCATATCTATTGTGTTCTTCAGTGGGACTGCTATTCTCAACTTTGTCCTCTCTACGGTGAGTTTACATTAGATCTGCTTACTTACGTTCCAGTGTTGAGTATATTACTACATGTAGCCTGAATACCATTTCTGCCCTAAAAATATTTATGGCAGTGAGTGCAAGGAAAGTGCATTTTCTAAAGTTTCAATGGATGGATGGGGTAAGATTATTTTCCGTCTCAACAAGCAAATTTCCTTCCTGGGACGGAAGGAAGGACGGGTCTTGGAGACATCAATCCCTGCACTGATTTAATTTCTGTATGGTTGTTTTTCAAGGTCGTATTTCCTGATGACCCTGTTCTATCTCCTGAGCAGGGCCCAAAATCCTTTTTTCAGCCAGGTTGTCCAAGTGGCAACCTGAGTCAGGCTGTTATTGTTTTTAATAAAAAAATTAAATTAAAAGATTAAAAAAACCTGAGTCATGATCAGAAGCCAGGTTGCGCCATCAATATTTCAAGTTTCCCCACTTTCAACTTGTTACTTTCTTCAAATCAGCTACTTATCCATCTTTTCTTCCAGTTGAATATGTAACTATGTTATATGTTTTATGTTATCAAAAAATAAATACAAAAGCTTATGCATGTAGGTGGGGAAAAAGCTGTGTTCCAACTGCAAAATTTCAGGTTGCGCAGTGTGCAACCTGGGTTTAAAATTAAGTTGCGCACAGCAAAATGTGGTTGCATTTTCAAGTGGGCAAGTGGGTATTTCGAGCCCTGCCTGAGTGAGTGAAAATTGATTTGTATTACAATGCTTTGTCCAAACCTTCAATGATTGGTTGTATTGCAGAAAGTATTAAAAAACACTGCACATATGGTTTATTTCAAGGTCGTTTTCCTGATTACCCTTATCTCCTGAGTGTGTGTGAGAAGGGATTTGCAATGTTTTGTCCAAACCTGCAATGATTGGTGCTTTTGCAGAAACTACAGGAAACAAAGATTACACTGATTACTATATATGGTTCTTTTCCCAGGTTATTTTCCTGACGACGCTGTTCTACCTCCTGAGTGTGAGTGAGAACCAGTACAAACCGGTGGAGTGGATCGTGAACCTGTTCCCCAGCCCAGGACAGGGGGGATCCACTAACAGGCTGGGGCAGACAGTGGAGGAAGCCATCAGGTAAGTTGTATGGCCTTCTGCGGTCAGTATTGACCATGGTAAAATCCTAATTGATGTCAGCGTCGACTGTGGCTAAACAGTCCTATATGAGAATGACAGTCTCTGCCACATAGGGCACATCTGAAAGCTGACTCAGCAGGTCTGTTGCAGAGTTCTTTTCGCAGGATCCGCTTTTCTTCTGCCATGTGCATCAGTCTGGTTTCTCCTCCATTTCAGGTACACTAAATTTTAAAAGACCTCAATACTTGATATACACTTTTAATTTACCAGCAGTACCTATACTTGGCTTGTGACTGGTGCAATGGCCAAGTGGTTAGAGTGTTCACCTTGCATTCTGTAGATCGTGAGTTCGATCCCCGGCCGAGTCATACCAAAGACTTTAAAAAATGGTACATACTGCTTTCTCTGCTTAGCACACTTAGAGTATGGAAGTTGAACACACACCACTACCAGTGGACTAGCCCCCTGCTGTAGTCATTGCACAAAGTTGTGTGGTCCAGGGCTACTGAAACGGGGATGGGTGAAGCCCTATGCGACTTTGACCTACATTGTATACAGCACTGACTAAAACATCTGATGTTGTTAGAAACCTTATCCAGTTGTTTGATATACATCAAGTTTGTATTACCTATAATGTACCATAAGTACCTGGACGTCTTACCTTCATCGACGCCATTTCTAGGAGTGTGTTTGGAGCATCTCTAAAGATGGCTGTGTTCTATGGCCTGTACACCTGGCTCACGCATACTGTGTTTGGGATCAACATTGTCTTCATTCCTTCAGGTAAGGACATTTTATTTATTATTTACTTGATGTGTTGCTGCTGTTTCAGTACCATGGAAAGTGCATCAGTGTTATTGAAAGTGTTTCAGTACCATGAAAAGTGCACTGGTTCTACTGATGGTGTTTCAGTACCTTAAAACGTGTGATGATACCGTGGATAGTGCTTCTGTACTATGAAAAGTGCCATGGACCAATTGACAGTGTTTCAGTACCATGAAAGGTGCACTGGTGCTGCTTTTGTCTGTAATACTTGGTTGTAAAGCAGTATAGCTATGTTGGAGTTAAGTTTGCCATCTCTGATTCTTTGTTTTTGTCTATTTGTTTCCAGCACTTGCAGCAGTGTTTGCAGCGGTCCCGTTCGTGGGTACGTACTGGGCAGCCCTGCCCGCGGTACTGGACCTGTGGCTGGTACAAGACAAGAGTGTGCTGGCCATCCTGCTGGCCGTGTGTCACCTCATACCCATGTCGTTCGTGGACACAGCGATCTACAGTGAAATTAAAGGGTGAGTATACCATACTCTGTGTGTGTACTGTGTAGTTCTTTGTTCAACCTTCCTGAACACCTAGATTTCATAATAAAGGCAACTTTTTTTGGCCAAGCTTTTTTATTCTATTTGCATGTTTGCATCAGTTTTGGGGTTCCCAGAGGATGTCATCCCTATAGTGAAATCAACATGGCCTAACGCAGTGCTTGAAATACCCACTTGTACACAACCACATTTTGCTTGGTGCAACTTAATTTTAAACCCAGGTAGTGCAGTGCACAATCTAATATTTTGCAGTTGGAACACCGCTTTTTTTCCCCACCTATGTGCATAAGCTATTTCTTGAGATAAAACATGTAACTGAAACCTTAATGGATAAGTAGCTGATTTGAAGAAAGTAATAACTTGGAAGCGGGGCAACCTGAAATATTGATGGTGCAACCTGGCTTTTGGCTGAAAAAAGTATGTCAAGCACCTAATGTCCTTCCCCAATGTCCTTCTGTATTGTTCTTCCCTGTGTCCACAGTGATGGCCATCCCTTCCTGACACTGGCTATACTGAAGTGGAATTGTACTCATCATCAGTCTGTCTTTCCCTGTGTCCACAGTGGTGGCCATCCCTACCTGACGGGCCTGTAGAATTGTACTGATCATGTCCTTCCCTGTGTCCACAGTGGAGGCCATCCGTACTTGACCGGCCTGGCCGTGGCCGGAGGGATCTACATCGCCGGGCTGGAGGGCGCCCTGATCGGCCCCATCCTGCTGTGCTGTCTGCTGGTGGCCATGAATGTGTACAGCGGGATGATACAGGGGTCTGGCATGACGCCAACGTCAGAGCACGGCTTGAGAGCGTACAGAAGCACCCCTGTGCCGTTAAAAAGGTGAGGACTTATCAGGCTACAAGATTTACATGCTTTTGCATGAACGTGTACAGCGGCACGATACAGGGGTCGGGCATGACGCCCACGTCCGAAGACCGGCTTGAGATCGTACAGAAGCACCCCTGTGCCGTTAAATAGGTGAGGACTTATCAGGCTACAAGATTTACATGCTTTTGCATGAACGTGTAGTGGGATGATCCAGGGGTCGGGCATGACGACAACGTCAGAGCACGGCTTGAGAGCGTACAGAAGCACCCCTGTGCCGTTAAAAAGGTGAGTCTACAAGATTTACATGCCACAGGACGCGGGTTTGATTCCCAACCAAGAGAAAACACAGAGGCATTAGAAAGGTAAGGACTTATCTGGATGTACATTTTGCAAGCAGTAGCTGGTTTGATACCCAATCAAGCATTCCAATGCCATTAAAAAGGTAAGCACTTGTCAGTGTACAAGATTTGCATACCATAGGCACTGGTTTGATCCTCAACCAAGAGAATGCACAGTCATTCCTATGCCATTAAAGAGGTGAGAACTTATCAGGCTACAAGCTAATCTAGTGGGTAGAGTGCTAGCTTTGCTTGTGGAAGCCGCTGGTTTGATTCCCAACCAAGTCATGCCAAAACATGTGGGTGGAGTGCTTGCTTTGGAGTGCTTGCTTTGCTTTTGGAAGGTTGCAATGCCAAGCCACGTTATACCAAATGTTCTCACTAGGCTAGTCAGACAAAAAATAATTGACACAAACATGACAAGATAACTATTAATTAGTATGAACAAAACAAGCCATATGTAAACTACATGCACAGTTTGCTCTGAAATTCATAGCAGATTTCTCTACTCTTTTCCAGAGCTTTCAGCGAAGCTGACCAACATTGATGCAATATGTGGTCCACGTGTTACATTAACTTACAAGAGCTGCTTTTAAAGTTTAGCCAAATGTTGCAAACACAGACTGCCGGTACAACCAGACATCTTCTTTGTCCACACTATGTTCTTGTTGTGATGACATCTTTGAGTTCAGACTCCTTTCTATACTGCATAGAGATTGTTGAACAACCAAAATTGCTTGTGTACCACCTGTGATTTTATAAATTGAATGTGATCCATGATGTTCAACATGATTTGAAAGACAACAAAATATGCAACACTTAAAATACATTTCTTTATCAATGGAATTTTATTTGATGACATTTTTGGCTGGTCAACTGTTGCCTCTCCAGCATAAAAAAGGATACAACAAATATAAAAGAGTTATTTGGTAACAGGTTCTAGATTCATTTGGGTTGAGTGCAAGGGTACGACCTGTTTGTTTGAACCTTTGTATATTCATGAGAAGCTCAAATCAGCCCGTAGGCTGCCTTTTATTGAGACAATGAGGAAATAGGAAAGGGTAAGACCAGAACACTGTATTTTTAGATACCATCTAATTGAGCTTTTCCTATCAAACACTCTTATCTCAAGTTTTTATCTATTTATTTTTTAGATTTCTACCAACTATTCTGGGATTCAATTATCCCAGATTGATACCAACTCTTTATTGCACAACTATTCTGGGATTCAATGTTATTATTCAAAAATTCTTATCTGAAGTTTTTAATTACTATTTTTTTTTAGATTTCTCCTAAGTTGAATGAAGGTAGTTTACTCCAACAAAACCATATGGCTCTATAGCTTCATGACACCGCTATTCTGGGATTGAAGTTATCAAACACTCTTATCTAAAGCCTGTATATGTTTCTTTTAGATTTCTCCCAGATTGAAGGTAGTTTACTTTTAACAAAGCCTTATGGCCTTTATGGCACAACTATTCTGGGATCTTATAATTGAAGATGGTTTCGAGGAGCTTTTGATGGTATCAAGGACATTATTAAGTGTCAAGTGAAGAGACTCGTGGTGTGTGCACACCAGGTGCTTGTGGCAGTACAATTTGTGTACATTAAAGGTGATGAAAAATACCACTACTATTGCCATGATGTAGCTATAGAAATAAAGATATATAAGAAATAGAATAATGAATTTTATACATGTTGCTGATGTCTTTAAGTTTCATTTTAATTCTACCTTAATGTTGATGCCTGGTTTAACCCAACTTTGGTTTAGGGGACTCATAGCAGTATATGGGTTCATGTTCACATTTCTGTCAAACAGAATTTGCAAATTTTAGAAGTTATTCACTTTTGTCTTTTTTCCTTCGTCCAGAGGAAAATAGTTGATGAATGAAATTTTATATTTCCTTTTCTATGAGATGTCTCACAACATTGACATGGCCTATGTGTATAAAAGGTGCAGACAAACATGCATGTTAGATGAAAATAGCTAGGAGCTGCAAGCTGCCTATTTCTCACTGCTGTGTACAACAGAAAATGCTTTGGCCTATAGAACTTTTAATTTAAAAGAACATGCCGGACAATCAACCCATAGAGATATACATTGTATATCACACTGTGCAAGCTTACAAAAGCTTACAGATACACAGCATGACTAGCAATTTTCTAATAGAAAGAATACAACACAGACTGAAATACTTCAGACTAAATAATTCCTATGAAAAATTTTAAGGACATCATATTACAAATTACATGACATTTGTGTATATGTTGCACTCAAATGATCAAAATACATTTACCCTGGCATCTGTGAAGAAACAAAATGTTGATCATTTTTGTTGACAATTTGCAGTTATGTACAAGTATGACTTACATTCAATAACACAACCTGCACATACTTCTCAGTGTTAAGAAGTAACTGTTGATGAATATTATATTTTGTTCCTAAACTGACTGTTACACTGTACTTATCATTGAATGCAGTACCTATCAATTATTGCAACTAGAACTTATTTCACTGTTCACTTCTCTTCAGTTAGGTGCTTTTATTACTAGTATCAATTTTTAAATAAAAAAGCTGCATCCTGTTGTATGAAACAATGTCTAAAACCCTTAGCTGGTCTCCTAAAAATAAACGCTGATATTTTTACATGAAATATTATATATATAACATCACAATTTGGTTTTAAAACCACAGCTATGCAGCTTTCTCTGTTGTTAACATTACCTAGCCTGTATGTCCTTAAACTGTATACAACT
Source organism: Branchiostoma floridae (assembly GCF_000003815.2). NCBI lineage: Eukaryota > Metazoa > Chordata > Leptocardii > Amphioxiformes > Branchiostomatidae > Branchiostoma > Branchiostoma floridae. The sequence continues at coordinate 13,751,560 of NC_049994.1, read as the reverse complement.
GCAAAATAAACCAGCATTATTTCCTGGGAAATGTTTTTCCTCATCTTTGTCATTGAATATCAAACTTCAAGTTAATCCTGTTTTTAGAAAATGGTTGACTTCTTAAGTTCAGAAATGGAGAGCATGTTTTAATTTCCTTAACAGCCAAAGATATATTATATGTCTATATATATGAAATGATGACAGCCGTTAGAGATATACTATTTCAGTATCATTTACAGGAAACTTTCTGTTTTCTTCACCTCACTTAACCTTCACCTGTACCCATGTGTGAACTTGGATGACACAAGTCTCGAATCCCTCCTTTTAGGTGGGGATTTTCCAGATATTCCAGTGCTTTATGGATCATATTCTGTGTTCTTAATCTTTTTCCACCTACTCATGTGCGCATGAACTTGAATGACATTAGCGTAGAATCCATTCCTTCAGGCAAGGATAATACAGCTTTGTATATGGCTTATGTAAGTTGTGGCCACAGATGGATCATATTCAGTGTCCTTCACCGTTATTTCATCTACAGTCTTTGGATGACGCTATTCTGGATTCCAGGCTTCCAGGCTAGGATAGTACAGCTCAATGGCGGGTCTGCCTAAACACCACAAACGACCACAAACAACCACAAACAACTCCAATATGCAGTGTATATGGGGCATCGACCTTGTGTACGCTCTGGAGACATTGTTTATACATTTTATGAATTTAAAAAAATGCAGCAAGTCCTACGTATTCACCAGTTATTTCGAGTTAGTCCGGTTTCAAGATCAAAGCAATTCTTGGCCACCATGTTGGATCTTACTTGCTTGCATTTGAGGCTGAAAAGCACTTAGTATGCAGGTTTTATAAGTTGACAATGATAGAATTCCAGTATGCAATAATCTATGAACCAACAGCTTCCAGAGTTTTATCGTTCTGTCGTCGAGGAAGGTATCGAGAACTTCCCCATGCAGGCTCGTAGCACGGGTGATCCAACATGGCGGCCAAGAATTGCTTCGATCTTGAAACCAGCGGACTAACTCGAAATGACTGGTGAATACGTAGGAATTGTTGCGTTTTTTAAATTCATAAATGTATAAACATTGTCTCCTGTGCGTCACACAAGGTCATTGCCCCATATACACTGCTTATTAGAGTCGTTTGTGGTGTTTAGGCAGACCGCTCAATGTGTGGCCTCAAAAGGGAATGGATCATATACAGTAATGTCCTTCGCTGTTATTTTGTCTAATGCCTATAGATGACGCTATCCTTGATTCCAGGCTTCCAGTCTAGGAAAATACAGCTCAATGGCTTCTTCACAAAGGAATGTTCAAGCTGACATTTTAGCTGCCTCCTAATCTATTTGATCTGTTCTAAGACAAAAATTGTAAAAGAGTGACAATTGCCCTTCTGTAAAAGGCAGTTTGCCCTTTCAAAGTCTGGAACCAACGTATTACCTGCATCCTAGTGTCATTTTCTTCAAAGGGCAGTATACTGTAAATTCGTTTAATTTTGCAGGGACCTAATCTCATGGTAGGGAGTGAAAGGGGGTGTTTAAAGTTCGAGATTAAAACGTCATTCTTTGGTACTAACTATAAAACAATTGAAGTGCATATGGCAAATGGAAATGTTACAATTTCAAAACACTGCGATCAGTTAAAGATTAACAGTAGATCCCTTCACCACGCCCGTGGGTTTTACCCTAAAGCCTATGGGATTAAGGGATTTTCCTCCAAATCTGGCACAAACGGTGGGACTACCTGTAAAGCACTTCCACACTTCGTCACCACTCTTTGATTTTCCGATCCATCATAAACTGTCCATTTGGTTCCAAGGTGTTTTTGGGAAGAAGAGCGAGCCATACAGGTGTGTCCGCACCTGGGAACAATCAGGAAATGATGTAAAAAGAAAATGTTACTGTAACAGTTACAGTTTTGAATAAACCAAAGTTAGCCAAGTTAGGTGGCTATTGATTCAAAGCAAAGTCAGCCAAGAAACATTCTGTTTTCTTCACCTTACTTAACCCACACTTTGTACACATGAACTTTAATGACATTAGACTAGAATCCAGGCCTTCAGGCTGGGATGATACAGCTTAACGGCTTGTGGCCACAGATGGCATGAATCATATTCAGTGTTCTTCACCTTTATTTCATTTACAGCCTTTGGATAGGCTTTCAGGACGAATCAGGAAATAACATGAAAAGAAAAAGTTTCTGTAACAATTACGGTTACTCTTGTGAATGATCCAAAATTCACGAAACTTAAGCGCATGAATACAAGTCACAGTAGGAGGTTATTGGTTAAAAGCAAAGAGCAGAGAAACTAGAAAAATAATCAATTTTGTCAGCATCTCTGATAGCTGCTGCATTCAATATTGTAACTACCAGACACACACACAAACACACACACCAAAAGCAAAACTTCCCTACACAAAAAAATTGGAATAAGTTTTCAACTACATTAAAGTTTAACCGATACATCGTTGAAGAGGTTCATCAGTCACGTATGTTTAAGTTACTGTCAATTTTCTTCGAACAATGACTGTTTATTAAAGGTAGAGAACGTACCTCCAAATTTTCGATGTCTGTCAGTACATCTTGGACACGGAGAATGGTCTAGTCTCAATCTCGTGAGAGAATACGAGACTAGACCAGGCTTGATTTATAGAGGGTTGGGAGCTTCCCAAGTCCTACCTACCTCTTCTCCGCAAGGAGGCGGGGGGAGGGGGCAGATGA
>NC_049994.1:13736283-13748749 GCF_000003815.2 Branchiostoma floridae | reverse complement strand
GTTAGCGCAGAGAGGGCACCGTCCTGTGAAAAGAGGGTATTAGAGTAAACACACATTCAAGTCATTAAGAGATGCCACATAACTTCGGGCGGTCTGCATAGACACCAGGGCTCCTCAGAGACTCTGCAGGGATCTGTCATCTGTCCTTGTTGCATGGTTTTTAAAGGATTCGGCTAGAGGACTGTGATAACTCACTGTGATGTATTAAGCTTGTTGTTCAGGACACTTAAAGTGTTCTGTGGCTTGGGGAATTGTGCAAAGTCCTTCGCCCCCCATTCTGCTAAAACTGCAATGTTTTTGAGTTAATGTTTTCTTGAACATACAAAATGTAATAATGGCCAACTGAGCGGAAAACTTTGTTCTGGCTAACATTTTGTTGGAACTGCGTACCAAGGTAAAAAAATTAGCTGCAATATACTTGGACTCTGTTTTCATGTTGATTCAAGTTCTTCATTTTTCTAACCAAGAAACCAAAAATTAGACAGTTGACTGGAAATAACTTCAGAATCTATACTAGGGACCAAATTTTACATTCAAACAGAAATTTCAATCTTGCTTTCTTAATGGGCCATGATGTTTCAGTATAACATACACCAACTCTCAATATCCTCATGGATACCCATCATTTAAAAATGGTGAATGCAGTATCAGTCAAGTTTCCAAGGTTATAATACTAACTTCACATATTCAGGTGTTTATACAGTTTTTTTAGAACTTGATGACACCATTTTTTCAATGTGGTGGTCTTTAGAGTGTTGTTACTTTATTCATGTAAATGAATGCATTTTTCTTTACTTTTTTCATTTGTTCTCTTTTATTTACTCACACAGTTGATGAGGATTCCTTCTCTCGGATCCTTCTCCATCTCTCGTGCATGGATGAAGGTCATAAGGGTCACTCCGATGTGAGAAATGGCATACGCTGGGCAAAGGAACAAAAACTAAAAGATAAGACAAAAAAAACTTAGCCTGGTAATCCAATATCCTATGGTCATACAGGGCTTGAAATCCTTTTTTCTGTATAATGTTACCTGCACTGGTGCAGGTAACATTGAAAATTACCTGCATCAGACAAATTCTACCTGCACCACTCCGAATGTAGGAATTTTAGATCATACTAAAATAGTTCAGGGACCATTGCTATTTTCTCTTTTATACTTTATAGGTAGTAACAGTCAATGCAGCTATATGACAATCTATATACGGCTACATCATAGGACATTTATGTATAAACTCAGTACATGGACCAGTGCAGGTAGACACCAGAAATAACCTGCACAGCTCCAATTTTACCTGCACTAATATGCAGGTGGAATTTCGAGCCCTGTCATGGCTGCCAAGTGTCTTGGTCCTCTTATGCAAATAGGATGAAAAGACTTGGCAGCGACATTAACCCTTAAACTGCCAAAACCGGATATATTGGCACACATATACATGCCCTGTGTGCCGTGCCCGGATATATCCGGGATAGCGTATTCCCCCGAAGTAGCAGCTTTGCGCGCATGTAGCGCACGAACCCCGTAAGTTAGGGGTTTCTTTTTGGAGGTCATCGGCCAACCCTGGCCCTTATAGCATTTTATAGGGCTGAAACTCTGGCAGTTTAAGGGTTAAATTTTGTATCATTATAGGTTTGAATACCAGTCTACACAAACATTGCCCTCACAAGAAACTATTTGCTATTTACACAATTACGACCTTGGCAATGATCACCTTCCCAAACGTCTTCTCAAAGATTAATCTATTCAATAGTATGCCATTACGGGTAGGCCACATTATGTTAACTTCTTGGCTGTCAGATACACTCAACATGTTTTTCTGACAAAATGTATTAAGTTCAATCTGATTGTTGTGAAATAAAAAAATTGTAGAAAATAATGTTCACCGCCTTATAAAGCTGAAACCCTTGACAATGTGTATTGCTGACTTATTAAGATGCCATTACACTTATAATTACATCTGCCAGACAGACTTGCCCCTCAAACTGCAAGAAATAAAGTTTCAATTTTTCACATTGTTTCAAGACAACATGCCCGTGGACCGCCCTAGGATTGTCATGCCTTACTCAACATGGCAAAGATTTAGCCAGCAAAGCAATATCCCATAAGAAAATTCTGTTGCCACCTATGACTACACTAGTGGCCTTACTTGGCCTTGTAACCAGCCTTGACACTGCAAATCTTAGTTTTCCCACTAGATGAGAAAATTTATGCCATTACTTATTCGCGACAACATGTGAATTCAAATTCGAACCCACAGGGAACTGCGAATGACGAACATAGAAAATGACGGACACAGTCAGTGCAGCTGAAATGAGGGTACTATCTAAGAAATAATTGACATAATGTATATAATGGGAGCTGAAATGTGCGAACTCCTCAGCTCTCAAGGACAAGAATTATGGTGATGATGAGTCTGATTGACAATAAGGATTTAATGTAAACTAACATGATAACGTTATATGACGTAACACCTTCCGGTTTAATTTGTGAATTCCAGTTTAATTTGGGACTCCCATTTCAGTAATCTTAATGGCTTAGTATCACATATGTTAGGTAAAAATATGAGGTAAAGACTATGTAGCAGCCTTTTATCACCCCCTGGGGATTAGCCTAACTCCTCAAAATTCTGGGAACTGGAGCTAGAATTCTGAGAACTAAAACCAGAATTATTGTTCAGGTCGTCTCTTATTTAAGTTCATCGTTGAGTGCCAAAGGCATGGCAATTTTGGGGTGGGGTGGGGTGGAGTGGTAAGTATGTTGATTGGTACAAATTGAGAAAAAACACTGGAACTAAAAACTACACAATGTTGTCATCATTGTTGGCCAGATATTTTGGAATGGAGTAAGCGACTGTCAAACCTACACATTCAACAAGTCAGACCCCCTCAGTCTACATAAAATATGGACCACCTGGCCAATGTGACCTACTAAATTTTGCTGGTCCCTTTGATAATTTTTCCCATTGACACAAACATTAGGAACCCTGTCTGCGTAAAAGTGACCACCTGTCCACGGAGACCAGATTTCATTGGTCCCCTGAAAGTCATCTTCCTGAGTAGGTTTGACTGTAATGTTATGTATGATACTTAACAGTGTTTTATACGACGGCTTCAGGTGAAGAAGGACAATTCAATTTAAAAAAAGAACATGTAATGATGTACAAACCCCACTTGGGCCATCCATTTTCTTCACATGTTCCCGTCTTTGCTGCCCTACATAATGAAATACAATGAGATACATGAAAATATTAGTTTCAGAACCAAACTGAAATAATTCCAATTTCATAATACACAAAGACCTTTATCATTTGTGACACTAATATGCTATGTATGAAGTAGTACCAGTTGTTGTATCCAGTATATGATTACATTGTTGCTGGGGTAAGGGTAATTGTATTATAATTTGTAAATTTTGATGGGGGGGAGAGTTTGTATAAGCCACATGGCTTTTTTCTCCCCCCCTTGCACGTTCTGTTGTTTTCTATAATTTTCTGTATGTTATCATTTTTTAAAGTGCAAAATAAAATCAATCAATCAATCAAGAGTGACGGGTAGGCAGCAGTCGGCTAGACTATAGTTACATACCGTGCTTCCAAGCGGCTCTGTCCAGTGGGCCCACCCTAGTTCGACTGAACTTGTATGCACAGCTACTGTAATGACCTATATGCAAGAAATATTCCAAATGAAAAAGAAATCTTACCTGACAAATTCCTCCATAAGTTGCACTAACTCTTCCTCCGTCATGCTACTGTAAGATCTGATCCTAGACTGGATAGCAGGGCTACACTTCGGCATGGCTCTTCGTACTGGGTCACTCGAGATGTTTATCACCCTGGGAAAAAGTTTTATTGTTATAGGGGGGCGACTACTCTCTCTTCGCAGACGGGCTGAATTGTGAGGAGCTTACAAGGCTAAATTGCAAGTGTCTCTAGCGAGCTGCTATTCCGGCGCCACTCAGGTGACTTCAATACTACTGTCGCATTACTGTCTGGAGCGAGCTGCCATTAGGCGCCACTCACACATTTGACCTCAATACGACAGAAATTAACCCAGGTGCAGCCATAGGACTAGGTTTTGAACCACTCACACCAGGAAGGACCCCTGCTCTTTTATGTGCTCGAGGTGTGACTCTCCTCAAACATGGGACCTCCATTTAACGTCTTATCCGAGAGACGGCCCTAGCCAAAGCTAGGTACTCATTCTCACCTGTTTCATTAACAACTCTCTGTTAGAGGACAACAGGTGGATGCTATGGCTCAATGGAGGAGACAAAGAGAGACGCCGTGCATAAGACAACAGGTGCTTTCACACTTACCGTCCGTGAGGCCTGAGGATTGGAAGAAGAGCCTTGGAAACATGAAGGGGTCCGAAGAAGTTTGTCTTTATCGACTCCTCTGCTTGGACTGCAAATGGAGTTTCATCCGCAACCTAGAAGTATTTTTTTTAGGGTAAACATCATGTCATGTATTACATGAACTTGCGATAGATTTTGATTAAGGATAATTAAAACTGTATAGTCAAACTTGGTACAAAAAATGAACAGATTGATAAGGTAGAAATTCTTAAAGAGATGGAATTTTACCTTAAAAGAGAGTACCAATGCTGCATAAGTAATCCTGAGGTATATATAATTTATATACTTCAGATATCAACTCATAATTAATCAAGACAATCTTGAGAAGGCGTCTTTTATGATGTTTTTTTTTTTCATGTGGGCGTATTATGGCACCAGATGGAATATGACAGTTCATGTTATGTTTCAAACATGACAATTGGTTAATGTCATATTAATGTGTCGTATTGACCTTGAATGCAATGCCTGCATTGTTGACTAAGACATCCAGGCCCCCATGGGTGTCCAACAGGTGGGTTTTCAATGCCTGTATGCTGTGGTCATCAGTGATGTCCAGTTGGTGGAAGCGGGGACTCAGGCCCTCTTTCCTCAGTTTCTGGACAGCCTCTTCCCCTCGGTCAGAGGAACGGGCTGAAAAATGTATATTTCAAATCGGGGGACCTGGCGCATCCCCATCTTGTATTCCGAAGCTAATCAAAAGGGGCGGTACAACTTTGTCATGTGTTAGCATGTCGACTGATGATGATGATATTTCAAATCATTTTGTTCACTTTGACTGACATACAATACTTATAGCTACGAAGCTTCTGCCAAAGTGTTCTTACGTGCTCCACTCCTCATCTTTGTATTGCATATGGTTTAGACATATGGCACATGTCAGTGACACAGTGACCCAGACGCTTAACAACTGTTACACCATGCTCCTTTGTTATACAAAATAGAAATTGTGAGATTTCTAACAAAGTCAGATGTTTCAGACAACATCCGCTGCCTAGCTTACGTCAGTAAATTGTGGATGCATCAGAGTCCTTTAATAACAAAAGACAGCGGAAAGACATAACATTCACTGTCTTGCTTTCATTAGCATTTTTTTGCATATAGGTTAGACATATATATGTCAGTGATACAGTGAGAGACACAGAAATCGTGGTAAGATTTCTATCAGAGTCAGGTGTTTTAGACAACATCCGCTGCCTTGCGTACATCAGTAGGTCATGAAGTCTTTTAATGACAAAAGAAAATAGAACAAAAGCATTCGCTGTCTTGCTTTTATCAGTAAATTGTGGATGCATCAGAGTCCTTTAATGGCAAAAGGCAACGGAAGCTGTCTAAAACATCTGACTCTGTCCTAATTTTATTCCGTAGATAGTAAAATTGATTCTGTATTCTTTTTTGTGCATTCTCTTTGGTGTATCTGTATGGTATATTTTGTACCTGGATATTTTGATATCTTTTAAACCTTCATCACTGTAAATAGAAGTTAGCATCATACAAACTTTGATGCTATTTCTTATCACTTTTGCAAAAATTTTATTTTATAGTTTTGATGTTATTTGTGAGAGGGTAGCGAACTGCTGAGGATGAAAGTTTTGTGATATTTTGTACATAGACAGATGTCAGAAAAATTAAGGGAAGGTCTGACTATGGACCCCTAGCAACTTTTACTAAACTGTACAAAAACTTCACAATTCTCATCTTTTGAAAATGTCTTGGTCATGAGTTTTGGGAAACAGATAATTCTTAAGTTTGTATTTGTACATACGAGTAGCAAGTTGGTCACACCCCTTATACCCTTGATATTGTTTCGACCCCCTTAAATGCTAACCCTGACATGGTGGTGTCCGAACATATTGGGTCACAGTTGGAACATGGGGGAGTATACCAACTAATATATATGGACAACCATTGCACTGCAATTACCCGTCAGGTAGACGATGCCATCAAAGTCCTTGCAAAGTCCACGAACTATCTCCAGACCGATGCCTCTGTAAGATCCAGTCACCTGATTGATAGGAGCAAATGATATTGTTTGCACAAGTTTCAATTTAATGTCTTAAAAGTACAAAAATGTCTAAAATCACCTAGCCAAAACCAGTAATTAGCAGGTGAATTCCTCTAATGCCAAACACTTCGCTTGTCAAAGAATTGAACAGTTCACAGTAAGGTATACAGTCAAACCTGTCTATAGTGGCCACTCAAGGGACCGGAAAAATGTGGCCACTATAGACAGGTGGCCTATGTATAGAGGTGGCAACTTGTAGATAAAATACCCAAGGGACCGACAAAAAGTGGCCACTATGGACAGGTGGCCCCTCTGTAGAGGTGGCCCCTAATACAGGTTTGACTGTATTACCAAAGCTACACGAGTCATCGTCCCCGAGTCAGTCTGCCAGCCTCAGAAGTTCTTGTACTGGTCGCACAGGTGAAGGGTCATGACGCAGCCGCTTTAGCGTAATGACACTGCGATACCCTGGAAACCAGACTTTTGGCCAGGTTCTGCAGAGAATCTGCTCGGCAGCCAAGGCAGGCCTTCCCGAGGACCTTAGATAAGCACCCCGGGGATTTGCCATGCAGGCCTAGTCGGTATCACTGTGACGTTACGTACGTAGGTCATGAGACACCGCCACTTCTTTTCCGAAGTATCAAATAAAAGGTCAATTTCTCCCGTTCGCCTTTTCCTCTCTCTCTCTCTCTCTTTGAGTCTCTCTCTCTGAGTCTCTCTCTCTCTGAGTCTCTCTCTCTCTCTCTCTCTCTCTCTCTCTCTCTCTCTCTCTCTCTGTATGTGTGTGTGTGTGTGTGTGTATGTGTGTGTGTGTGTCTATCTCTCCTACTCTCCTATCTCTCCCTCTATCTCATGATCTATCTCTGACTATTGATTGGCATTGAGGCAACTATAACCGACGCACACAAACGCATATACACGCACTCTCTGAAGCTCTCTCCTCTCATCTCTCTCCCTCCTCTCTCTCTCTCCCTTTCTCAATCTCTCTCCATCTCCCTCCGACTCCCTCTCAGGCTCACACACACACACTAAGGAGGTTTTCACGGAAGTATACCGTGGAAACAAAAACGTACTACAGGTGATCTGAACTAATAGTGAAAAACAAGGTCCTTACATGGGGGCATTAATATCCTTGGATCATGAAGCACAGATGTCAGTGAACACCAATTACTGCTGGGTCAATGGCATGCGTACGTACCTCAAGTCAAGGACAACTTTATGCTACAAGGATGAGCGTTGAAGTCATGGAAATCACCAAATCATGACTTGACCTTCATCATCACCCACGCTCTTATAACGCGAGGTGGCTAATTGACGAAATTTGCTGGCTAGATTGACGTTCGTTTTGTCCGTTAAGACCCCTCTAACTTACGGTAACTCCACTTCTAGTAAGCTTCATCTGATCAAGGGTCTAGTTGAAGGGTTGGAGACTGACGGCAATGGGAGACCACGCAGGTCAGAGGCCTCTAGGCGGCCGTAGTGGTTCGGGTGGCAAAGGAAGAGTGGCACCTGACATATTAAAGTCAAGTGGAGGTTCCAGGAAAGTGTGGCCATGGACTCCTTGTATCCTGATCTCCAAGCATTAGGTAGAACTTTGTCCCAATATATAGGGGCAGTCTTTGCTGGCAGCCAAGATTTTGTCATTGGAAGGGCTGCTTATACATAGAATTAGATTTGTAACAAAGGAACAAAATCTGCCATATCAAATGTTGTGACGTTTGCAGATTAAGGTGTCTTTTATATAATTAATAAGGCGAAAATGTAGGCATTAGCCTTCTAATGTACTTGCTGCGCCCAGAAACAGCTGCCATGTAAAAGCAGGCTCATCGAGAATTGTTTCTGTTGTAGTTGTAAAGAACGTCTATGTCAAATTTCATGCGCAATGTTTCCTCTAATCGGCTTGACAATTTGTTTTTTGTTACGTGGCTGGCAAAGGATACCCGACGGCGTTTCCACGACTGCAATGGTATAACTATGTGGTAAAATACATACTGATCGTTTGTTGATTTGTTTTCTTATTGGCACACGACTGCGATTTGGTGTGAGGTTTATGATAGATCTAAAATAGATGATATATTCATGTTCTGTGTGACACTATCTTATTTTGCAATTAGCCCACGGGCATGATCTGTATCTGTATCTATCTTCTTCTTGGCTGGACTTCGCGAACGGAGATCATCTAGGGGTTAGGTCCACGTCGGCCACATGCTCGTTGATGGCTAGTCAGTCCTATGCGGGACAGACACACAGAGTGCCTGTATCTGTATAGCCGGTATAACCGCCGTTCGGCGTAACACACCAGCTTTGCAGGCACGCGGCGCGGCAGCAGCTGGTTATATTACACCGGACGACCCGTCACACCTAACCGAATACCGATCTTGTAATAAAGATATTATTACAAATATCAACATATGCAGTCGTTGGTGCTACACAAGCCACCCCTACATGTCGCTTTGAAGTATATTTTTGTAGATCCACGCCTAGCGATGCTAGTGAGGCAAACATACCAAGGAAACGTAGCGTGGATACAGGAAAATATCTCTTTATTTTTCCCCAACGAATATATACTTCCAGTGAAAGAGTTTCATACGTCAATAACAACAAGACAAGAAAACATAGCTGAAGTCGAATTGATACGTATACAAATACAAGGGATATGTTCAATATAATACCAACTAAGAAGGCTGCTGACAATAGATAATTGTCATTTTATATGGTCCAAAACGTTGTCGACAAATTATCCTTGAATTAAAAAGAACTTAATTCAATCTGAAGAATAAGTGTATTTGTCATTGTCACTAATAGCAAACTAATCCGGTGCATCAACACAATATGACATGAATTAAAATCTGGTGTACACTTAAACTTTGGCAGTTTTTTTTTTTTAACTTTTCGCTTCATCTTTCAATGTTACTGATCAAAGCATCCGCATTCCGTCCGGATGAGGTGTTCACGTGTTGATCATCTCTTCAGTTTCTCACCACATGTACATAGCCGGGTAACGCCTGGGGGGGAAATACAAGAAAGTTGAAGTAGTTTCTAATTGGTCATCGTCATCTAGCACATCGTCAATATATATATATATATATATATATATATATATGTATATGTAGATAAATACTCTTGCTTTGATGTGAAATAATGGAGTAGCATTCTTCCAAAGATCGAGGACGAAAATATACCATACAAATGCTCAACGGTACCTGAAGCTAACTTCCACAAAATACCTATATCACAGAGTTACACTTCTGATAATTGAATTTCAGATTGCTGTATGGTAACGGGGTGCAAAGTATACGACAATTCTTGAGAAATTGAAAAAGAAACGACAAAATCATTTTCAACAGCAATCTACAACCATATCATAGCTTGCGTCATTTGACCCAGAAAAATGGTAGCGTGGCAGTCACACGCTCGTTGAAAAAAGCAACACTCAAGTAGAAGAAAGAAAACTATATTTCCCTTCTCTATGATTACTAGTATGTTGAACAGGGTCAGTTCCGTATCTTTGTATGGTTGGATTAGAACAGAAAGGTTGAAGTGTTCAGAGTAAGCCAGTTCTGTCCTAGGGTTTACGTTCTGTGTATGGCAACCACGTGTCGGGCTTTTCATTGCTATTCCTTCTGGGCAGTTTTATAAGTTGATAAGTTGTTCTTTATCCACAAGTAGTGTGGCTTATTGCACCTAATGGAGTGTGTAATGCGACATAATCTTTCCACGTATTGTAGAAGGCCGAAACATTTACAAAAAGTGCACATTTAAGCTTGTTCAGAGATATGCTGATTTATATTCTTTTCGTCGTCACCTGATGTAAGCAATTGAGCCTAAGATTTCAGCGGTGCTGATTCAAATGACTCTTGAGGAATTCTATCTGGTATCTTGACTTTGCCATGCTGGCAATAGGCTAGCATCTCGTACATAGAGCTAGATTCTACTTGAGATTTCCTCCTACTTTTCTCCCTGCCTACATGTGACGTAAACAGACATAGTGAGTATCTAGTTGTTGATGTATCCATGCTTACAGCATTTTAGTTCAGGAAACGTTGATACCAGTATTCACATTAACGCCATTTCGAGTAAGTTGACACCCATGCAGGCCACGCCTCATATGTTCTTAGTTCGTCAAATTTTCTTCAGTTTTTCTTGGTACCGGTAGTTAAGAGAAGTATCCAAAAGAATCCACGTTTGACTCTATTCTTAGCATATTTGCCCCATGTGTAGATCTACACTGCCTTATATACAACAAAAGGAATTAATAGCTTCTTCCATGGCTTCCATGGACCGTCTGTCATATCTATTTGAGATTTCCTCCTACTTTTCTGCTGCCTACAAGTCTAGTGACGTAAACAGACCAAGTTGTATTCAGTGAGTATCTAGTTGTTGATGTATCCATGCGTACAGCATTTTAGTACAGGAAACGTTGATGCTAGTATCCACATCAACGCCATTTCCAGTAAGTATATGTAACTCTCCATCTTCATGTCTACTTGTCCCCCCAACTACCTGGAGGTCAAGGGACTAGGTGGGTAGGTAGGTAGGTATATGTAACTTTATATATGGGCCAGGTGCCCGATTCTAATGAAACAAGTCAAATCTCAGCTTACGTGCGTTTCTGCTTGTCCGCTGCTTCCCTAGGTCTGCCGGGCTGGTTGGTGACCAGAGGCATCCTCTTGTAGTACCTGCCATACTGCCGCATGCAGCTGGGCGGGCGGAGTCTGCTGGGCAGGAGGCACGGGTCGGCTGCAGCCTGGCGACTCACTAACAGCGCCACAAGGTCTCCCTTCGGCTTCAGGCCTTCATCTGTGGAAATGTACATGTTCAATATATGTTTATCTATCAAATATATAAATCTACATCTAGCATGTTATGGCTTTGGGGTAATTCTCAGCCTGGCGACTCACTAACAGCGCCACAAGGTCTCCCTTCGGCTTCAGGCCTTCATCTGTGGACATGTACATGTTTTACAACATATGTTCATCTATCAAATCTATCAACAATCAAGGCACGAGTACCTTCCGCTACGGCCAAAACGACCCTGTCGGAAACTCAAAATCCTCGCAAATTTAACGATCTTAAACTCGGCGCAGGGTGACATACGGCCTCTGTATGGTCGCAATAGGCAGTGTTTCTGTATCTACGGGACCGGAACTCATGTGGTCGTGGCCAGGTGGCCGCTATAGACTATTTCTTAATGTTTAGGTCAATGGGAAAAGTCCAAAGGACCGACAAATGTGACCGTAATGGCCAGGTGGTCCCTATGCAAAGATGTTCGCTAATACGGGTTTGACTGTATATACATCCAGCTGTATGTTATGGCTATTGGGTATTTCTCAGCAAGGCGCACCGAATGGGGAAGTAAATCTGCAGCAGCAGCACAGAAGAGACCACGAAAATTTATGGTGCTTCCTGGTGTTTTCTTCCTGGTGTTGGAACAAAGCTGAAAACTGTTCAACTATACGCTCACTTTTAATTTGCCTCGAGCCACTTTTAGAAAATAAATCTGATGGGAAGGGTGTCCTATTCTAGAGCAGATGGACGGATACCACTTATTTTGTAGATAATTACAAGTGAATCTAACTCTGTTATCTGCACCATTTTGTGAATCGGTTCTTATCGTGCAAAACATCTCGTGTGGCAGCTTGTATGGCGTCAGAAATATCCAGTTCGTCCGTCCAATTTCCTGCCAAGCTTCACGGTGACGTTTACCTGCCAAGTTCAGGTGACATCACGTCAAACCTCCCCCGCTGTCGCCTTGTATCAGACACGGCGTGGGGATATGCACGTATACACGTCAGGTGTAAAAATAGCTAAACAACCAACTGTGAATGAAAGCTCAAGTACATGTCTTGTCTTGCTTTGCGTGAGATTGGATTGTTAGTTAACATCAAGCACATGTTTCACCGGGTTTAGTGTAGTTTACAATAATATTACTTAGAATTAGACATAAGTGTCGTCCATGAAGAAACGCCTTTGTCAGGTACTTCATTTTTTTTTTATTATCTGTTGTATTTCATTCCTGTAATATATATATATATATACAGAGAGAGAGAGAGAGACAGAGAGAGAGACAGAGAGTAATCTCCAAGCAGATCTTGCTGTGCAAATGGAAGGAG
>NC_049994.1:13733118-13735149 GCF_000003815.2 Branchiostoma floridae | reverse complement strand
GCTAGCTTTGATACTATCTTATACTACCGTAGGATCTGCATGGAGATTAGGCAGTGTGCTAGGGGAGTCGGTCCGTCATCCGGCCACTAACTCCTCTGCCGGCTAAACTCCTTCCCATTTGCCACAGCAAGATCTGCTTGGAGATTAACAGAGAGGGGGAGCAGGCAGAGAGAGAGAGAGAGAGCTTTCTTGGTATTTTGTTAGGCTATAGAACGGTTGCTAGTGCTAGTCAAAGGTTTGTCTCACATGGGATAGATACTTTTGAGGCTAGAAGAAGAAAACTAACGCATGTGTTTATACAACACATCGCCACACCGAAAAACAACATCATCTCCCGCTTATTCCACTCAGATGCCTTCATCCACAGTATATTCTGGACACACTAGGTCACACTACAATGTATAAACGTGGTCGCCTAGCATGTGTATATATACCCGTGTGCTGGCTTCTATAGTATGAGTTCGCTATCAAGCTCTTCAGGAACAAATTTAAAGCAGAGCTTGCTAGAGAACTCATACTGTGGAAGCCAACACACGGTTTTTCACATGCTTGCCGATCAGGACTTAATCAACATAGGCCAACTTGCTGGGAATATGGGGCTGCAGGATCGAGGATCCTAAACACTCTGGTCAATTACGGCATGTGACACGGCGGTAGACATGGTAAAATGGGTATATGCTTATAAAATCCAATAGCATGATCGTATTGCAATGAAATTTCACAAGGTGCTAGTAGTAATTGAAGAAAATAAAACACCGGACACATACTGTTCATATGATGGATTTTTGGGGTTAAAAACACACATTTTGGTTAAAAATATCAGATTTATTTCATGTGCCCTGTCCTCGGTGGAGACAACGTTCTGGACTGTCATATTTCACAGGATGACAGATTAACTCAAGTAGATTTAGTTTGCCCGTCGCTATTTTGTTGTAAATTAGTTCATCATAACTTTTTTTGGGTCAAAAATAGGTAAAATGGATATTTTTCTATATTTTTGGTCAATAATCTGCTCTAGAGAAAATCCTTTTATGATTAAACCAAATAGCGATGGATAAATTTCTTTTAAAAGGGATTGCAAATGCAAATTTACCTATATTGTCAGCAAAAGTACTGTTGTCACCGAGGACGAAGCCCCTAAATGTGACGGTAACGGTCCTTCAGAACCACTGCTAGCGCCGCTGTCGTTTTCCCGCCATTTCACATCCCGGGGGTTCGGCCGTTCGATCGAACGAGGCCAGGACGGTACCATTATGCGGCTTCCGCAGGGGCTTCTTTTTGTCATTCGCATCGAATGATGTCTATATTTGATAAATTCTTCATCAATATCTATTACCGTTAGCATTTAGACGTTTTACCAAAAGTAGTTAGTCTGCCCCATATATAGTTAGTTCCTGTTTTCACAATGTATCGTTACATTATGACATTGGACCGTTCTGCTACGTTGTGGTCAAGCGGGGTCAACTGCGGACACGTAGTGGTTCGAATTTCATGTTCCGTTCCATCGCCCTGGTAACCTTGAGGGACCGCGCCCTTTTTCACTCCTCGGCAAGCTTCATCGAATCACAGGCCGTAACTTACCCGAGCACGCTATGGGTGTGGATGGGATTGGGGGGGGGGGGTTAATTTGTCAGAGAGGGTGGGACTGATCCAGGCGATCCACCTGTGAGGATCATCCAGATGATGATTATACGTACACATCTTCAATGGCAGTTTTTAAAACAGATAAAGATATCCTTGTGCGTATTAGATTCCTTTACCATAGAAATGCTCGTCCCATCTCATTGTGTCTATAATATAATGTTTATTGAATACAGGAATAAAAGATTCAGTTATTTCTACATGCCTTTGGTCTTCAAATGTTATAGTGTATGACACTGTATGTATTTTGTATTTTCTCACGGTGTTATTTTTTTTTCGCCAGCGCATTAGATTTGAAGTCTGCAGAGGATGCCATCCATTAGTCTCTACCAGACTCCGGATCGCTGGAAAATCGTAGAAATGGAACAAATAGAGAGGAATATAACCGGC
>NC_049994.1:13728721-13732230 GCF_000003815.2 Branchiostoma floridae | reverse complement strand
ATTCCTCTGGCTGGCTTACTCCTCTGATTTGTTCCATTTCTACGATTTTTCCAGCGATCCGGAGTCTGGTAGAGACTAGCCATCCATACAATGTAACTGCTTTTGCCTAACTCAAGATGCACACGCGTAGATGCACAACTTTTCGTTTCCCTTAGCAGAACATGTCGCAATTATGGCATTGCCATCAATGCAGCTTGCTTTCATTGTTTTGCTGTATCCTTCCTGACTAACAATGCCTTCCTTTCATGTCAAACGTCATAGCGAGCACGTGAGTGTCTAATGACGCCATTCGTCTTGTTCTTATGATTCACGTTTTGGCACACATGAATGGCGTAACCTACATCAAGGATATCTACGCCAGCAATTGATGATTTAAGGAAGGAACGAGTAAGAATGTTTCTAAAAAATCTTCAAAGCCATTGTACAAAATTTGAAAACAATAATACGTATGGTCTTAAAGGAGAACCTGTGATCCACGTTTTTAAGATTTTTCTGACTTAAGCACCAACCGCAAACACCAAGGACGTTATATGAGTATATAACGTCCTTGCAAACACTAAAGGCTACTTATAAGACACTGACGCAACGGATCACATTCAAAACTACAAGAGCGCTTGACACCATCCTGCTTCAATGACAATGAGTTAAGAAAAGTGTATCTCTAGTGATGTTGCAATCATCATACAGTGCGTCGAAGGGAAAGCATTTTTTATTTACCGCTGCAATGACTGAGTGGGTAGAGTGTTCGCTTTGCATTGGGTAGGTCTGAGTTCGATCCCAGCCGAGTCATACCATAAAGACTTTAAGAATGGTACATACTACTTTCTCTGCTCAACACACAGCACTAATGAGGAATAGAATGGGAATTAAACACATATTTTTGCGCCCCCTGCTGTAGTGACTTGCACAAATGTGTGGCCAAGGGGCTACAGAAATGGAGATGCACGCCACCCAAAGCATAAGTTAAAGATGTACGGGCAACTTTTTTTTTTCTTTTTATTTCTCCTTCGTCCTCGTCTTCTGTCCTCATCGAAACCAATCAGACCCTCGAAGTGCCGGTGATATTAGCATATTATCTCTTCCAGCAAATATGAACAAATCATTAACTGTTAAAGCAAATATATGAACGAAATATTAGCAGTCACAGCAAATATGACTAAATACGGGTATGCGATAACAGAACCTATCCTGGTCTGGTGTCGTAAAAAGCAAATTGTTAGGAGGAAAAACATCCTGCGTTTTCTTGAAAGTGTTGCCTTTCTAGTTTCCGTTCAAATTTGTATGATAAAGCTGTAATGTACAGTCCGTGACGCGAGGCAATAGAGTGGCGGCATGCGTTGCAATAGGTCACAAACAGAGGGATGTGTACTTTGACTTCGTAAAAGCAGGTGTCACATTTTCGATCACCTTAGGCAGAATTTGTTAATCCTAAGAAGGTGGCCCAATTTTGCAATCGCCGCAGAGCGTCGAGCGCATATTTCCCCTGACTATCTACCCTTTTAGGACCGGTGTGACAGCGGTCTCGCCCCCCCGTGATCTCGCCCCCCCGGTGGCGAAATCACTAGCGATCTGGCCCCCCCGGGGCGAAATCACTAGCGATCTCGCCCTCCCCGGCTAGTGATCTCGCCCCCCTACCTCGCCCCCCTTTAGCGATTTCGCCCCCCCCCCCAAAAAAAACGGGTTTACATGATATTTTAGAAGTTGACTGGTATAAATCACACAATGCAGTTTCAGAATGATATAAGTACACGAGTTTGATACATAACTCCATCCATAGTATCAATATTAACGTAAGTACATAGCAATAAGATAGTTGAACTTGTTTCAGACAAGGTGGGTTGGGTCCCTTGTATTCCCTTTATTGCATGTACCTGAGTCTCGACATGAGATATATTTAATTGTATTCACCTGTCCTCAAGCAACCTATATATCTCCAATATGAAGTCTCTATTATGAATTTACCACAAAAGAACTATGTCATGTCTTTATTGATTATTCAAATAAGGTATTCATTAGAATAATGCACATTTTGGTGTATGCACCTACCCTATGGATATCTTCACCTCCAATATGACTGTTTTTCTAGTATTTAGGAACTGGTGTTTTACCAGTGTTTCTTAAGACTGGTACTTAACCAGTTTTTTTGTAGCATTTAGCAACAGGTATATGAACTTTGGAAATGTTTTCTGCACAAGAAAGAAAATACTGTGACAAATTGAAAACATATAGCTGACGTATTCCGTACCATAGACGGTGTTGATTTATACGTTCACAATAGCATTGTTTTCTATGCCACCTCTGCCATGTCAGCTGCAAAATAAAATGTCTTTTCAATGTAGTGTTTGCACCGAACAAGGTATGACATCTTACGGTAATAAGGTGCCATATAGGTACCAGGTAACACACCAAATATGTTACTCCCAGGTGCAGTATAGTACCAGGTAGCGCACCTAATATGTAGTAACCAGCTGCTCTTATGACCCCTCCGAGGAATACTACTAATGTTCTTGGGGGGGGGGGGGCGAAAACGCTAAAGGGGGCGAAAACGCTAGTGATCTCGCCCCCCGGGGGGGCGAGATCGCTGGGGGGGCGAGATCGCTGTCACACCGGTGCGATGACCAAGCGAGTGTTCGCATTGCACTCGGCAGGTCGTGAGTTCGATCGATATCCTCGGCCGATTCATACCAAAGACTTTAGATAGGATACATGCTGCTTTCTCTGTTTAGCATTTGGGAAAGAGTACGGTAGCTGAGCACACACCATTACCGATGGTGCATAGGGAGGCGCCCATCTCTGTTTCTGTAGCCCTGGGCCACACACGGAGATAGGCATCCGTATCGGCGTACGCACCTTCTAGATAGTGCGGAAAGGTCTTAAACTTTAAATCTACCCTAACTGACCGGTCCCTTAAAATCGCGCACAGTCAAGAGGAGATTGTTGTTGCTGCGGAAATGTCCTTTAGGGCTCACAGAGTCGTCTGGAGAGTTATTGTACATATGTCGCCGCCTTCAATAAATATCTTCCTTTTTACGACCGTAGATTAGATATACTGGTGCAATATTGAACATGGCGCCGGCAGCTAACATCTAATTGTCGCATTCTCGTAAAAAGAGAGAGTGGCTGCTGAAGGTGTTGCCATTAAAATGTGATGAAAGTTGGTTTAATAGTTAAGTGAAACAAAAAAAAAGATTAAAGAATAGCATGAAAATGAAAAAAAAAAGTTGCAATACGCGTTCTGAATGATAAACCAACTATCCTCAGGACGAAGATCAAAAAGCGCAGTACGTAACTAAAATATATACGCGAACGTTACTTTATATTGGAAAATGCTGAAGACTTCTTCTACTAAAAAGCCAGAAGAACCTGAGATAGACGGCATGTATTTGTCTATTAGCTCAGCTGTAAACATACAGCCAGGGCTGCCCAACTAGCCATAGGCTATTGCCAAGGGCTAACCCTGGGAGAGAAGAATACATCCATGTTACATATCACAAATACAATTGTACAAT
>NC_049994.1:13685780-13728384 GCF_000003815.2 Branchiostoma floridae | reverse complement strand
ACTCTGCGTTAGAACATTTTCCCAACGTGCTCATCTCGCCCCAAATACAATTGTACAAGTGTGTACAATTTGCTGCAATAAACATAGAATCGAGAAAATCACTAGCATCAACTTACATTGTATAAGCAAAACGGTTACAAATTTATATCATATACATATATATACAATCTGTACACATAACGGCATGTAGTACTCACCATCAGAGGGTACCAACTCTTTGGAGAAGCCGCCATGACCGTCCGCAGCACCGTAGAACAAAGAGCAGACCAAAACGCAGCACGTCACCCAGAAAGCTACTGCCATCGTCACTGATGTTCACTGGGGGACAATAGCGTTTTTATGAGTTGTAAAAGGACTGAAGAGAAATGAAATGGTTGATGTTTTTTTATTTACCCAATGAGATTAGCAAAAGGCATACTTTTCACTTTAATTGCCACGCCTTTCCATAGGTAGTAATGCAGATCAGCAGAGGATCTTTTTAGATTTTGTTTTGCATTACTAGCCGAGTCAACACTGGACTGGGATAGTTAACAGTGCAATTCCATTCAGCAACTACATTTGCAAAAAGTCGGAGTAAAGATAGCTTATACGGCGTTGAAATGGAAGTCATAATAGGCATATTGTCATTGTTGTTATCCTTACCTAGCCTATTAACGTGCAATACAACGATAGACAGAAACAATTAGTACATCCGTAAAAAAAGTACCAGCATCGCCTGTTGGTAAAGTCATCGTGATATCTCCAATTAACAGCATAAAACACTAAACCATCCTTTTGATCATCTTCTACTGTGAAACCTGACTCTGATAAGTTTCTTTGCCAGCGATTTCTGTTTTTTTCCACTTTGGCTTTCACAACGACGTTGTTTGGCCAGAGTTACTCACCTTGCACTTTTCCCTTGTGTCTTCTCCCTTGCTGGACTACTTTGCCGGGTTGTGCCGTCCTGCAGTGCCGGTGGGAAGTCTGGTTGCTTACCGGGAGCCGTCTCTTATATTGTCTCCACCCACTCTTCATTCAGTGCGTCACGCCTGTCACTCTTCTCAGCTCGCTCCTTCACGAAAAACATCGGCGTTCGTGGGTATTATCGACAGTTACGCAAACCACCAACTCGGGGGCGGGGCTAGTCCTGCACTTTTCGGTGTGTTTGGCATTTTCACCTTCAATTATTTTCTCATTCATGAATTAAAAATGAATGGAATTGTAACGAATAAATGTGTGCAAAATTCTAAATATGATTTTTATATGAAATTTAATGATATCATATGGATAACAAGGTCAAGTTTTATTGCCCCTAATTCTATGCCCTCTTTTCTATGAGAAAATACAGCACTTTTGTACATACCACTGCGATGAAACTATGTTTTCCATATGTGCATAATGATAAAAGCTAAATTCTCGCGGCGATAGTCCCGCGCCTTAAGATTCCCACCAAGATTAAACGAAACTACACCTGTCGTTGAAGAGATGCAGCCTACCAAAGCACATAAACTATGTCCTCATTGAGTAAAGTCCTCATTGACGGAATCTGGCTGAAGATCCGGCATTGGTGCCCCAGCAGAGTGCTGAGAAGCACATACAGTAGTTTAGCAGGTTAGTCTACCTGTATTCTCTCTTGACCAAGCGAAACAGCCTAGATCAAGTTATTCATTACCTGACCAATGTACTTCGAATTCAATGCAAAGCGTATTTTCTGGGTTATTTATTTATTTACGTATTGAGTTTAATGTACTTAATTAAAGTAACACCTCATGAAAATGTAGGTCCAATGCTAAGGACTTAGAAACTAAAACTATCTGCCATTGACACTCACCATGGTTTTGTTGTCTCTAAATGATTTGGGTTATGGCATCTTTAGAGGGTGCTGCTTCTTGTTACTCTCCAATTGCAAGCAGAATTTGATCGGGAAAATTGTGACCGCTTTTTCTTATATGCCGTCTTTTTGTGTAAGCTATCCCCGCCAAATGACAGAAAAAAGACCCCCCCCCCCCAAAAAAAATCTTTCCTTGGAGAGTAGCTGCTGGTAACAAATGTACGGACGCACACACATTTTTCCCATGATATTTTCCAGTCCCGATTCTTAGAAACAGTTCAGGTTCATCCCAAGGACAGCACATAAAAGGAAACATTTAAGTATAATTGATGTAACTGTCTGACCATGTATCCGGTGGATATTACCTGGCAGCTGGCAGTGATTGTTCTTATTCATCACTTATTCCTTGTCGACAAAAACAACTTTCCACTGTTAGTAACCGCTTCATTTTGTGTTCGGGTACAAAGTCTAAAATTGTAACAACACTTTCAACTGTGCATGAGTCGAATGATTAAATTAATTGAACTGAATGAAGACCTTTATTGCGCACACCGGGCTAAGTACAGGTCACAACAAGACATGTTGAAAAGATACAGTTCACAGATACAAAATGAGGCTATTGCTGGGTAAATTCAACTTCTGTTAGCTTTTCTGTTATGGTGGAGATAAAAGAGCAGATCTGTTTTATGATAGAGTAATTTAGATGTGAAACTTTATGATCGATTTCTTGTAAAAAACATATAGGTGGCGGAGTTGTTCTTGGAAAAAGATAGGATGCTTCCTAGTTTGTAGATACTCGTTTCTGTATTGTTTTGCTATGTTACTGTTTTGTTCCCTTAACTGTTAAACCACCACAAGGCGTAACACACCGAATGTGTACGTATTAGATACATGAGTTTTCTTAGAATTAAAGCATATTGCGTAATTGCATGGCATAGGTTTATACTACGCCAACAAGAATAGAAGGTAAACATGGCCTCTGTATGTACTACAAGTTTTCGCATGGTATGTTAGTCGACGACCCATCCAAGGAAGGAAGGAAGGAAGGAAGGATGTTTTCGCTTACTTACCAACGGCGAAAATGGAAAAAAAGCTGCGTAAGACTGGTGTTAAGTGCCATTATTGAGGTCATCACAATATCGGGTTCCGGAGATTCGAAGACACATGCATACACCATTCTGCCTACGCTTATCCCCATCTTCATGAGATCTTGCAGGGCTAACTAGTGTACGGGCTAACTAAGGTAAATCTATGGGGAGTGTGCAGCTGACCGCCTCCTCATTACCGCCAAAATACCATTAAAAGGGATGGATTATTGCGGATGGAGATCCGGCTCTTGAGATACGACTTTTAGAGGAAGTTCTTCTGACTAACGTGCCCTCCGGAGACCAAGGTTTATTCTCAAGATGAAGTTTTGAGACCTGGCGTCTTAGAAGCTTTTGTATATACGTCATCGAGACGTAAGACGATGGTAGTTTGTGTGGTAGAATTGTCAAACTGTTCGCTCTCTGAAATCTAACTCTACAGCCACTCTACAATAAAGGCGAAGGTGAACTATTCTTGAAAATGTTTGGAAATACAATGCACTGCAAGTTATAACCATTTCATGCAGTTTGCCAAACTAAATTCACTCTGTGACGTTTTACCTCAGTTCTCATTGTTGTTCAGCATTTGTCTAGCTTCAGTTAGTAATACATTTTCATTCGAGGTAAGTAGTCACTGCTGCTAATGATACACATGTACGTAAATCTGTAACTGCAAGTGTATTTATGGTTGTATATATCATAGGACTCTAGGATGAATGGTAGTTATGGTACATAGTAACGACACTGTAGTAATGGATATCATCCTGAACAAAGTCTTTCCCTCCAAGAATTCATGTCTTCAATATTTTGTTTTGTTTTGATTGCCTACGAACACAATCGTCTTTAGGAACGTGCCCGCTTTAAGTGCTTGAAAGCAACTGAGCATCTTTAAATTTTAATTCCTTTTTTTCTCTGAACACATCAATAAAAGAGGTTGCAAACATAAAGAGAAATATTAGAAAACCGCATACCAATGTAAAATACGGAAGAAAGGAAATGATTAGAAAAAGTAGAGATAGATTTTGCCGCTTTTATATGTGCTGGTAAGGACTGATCCAGAGAAGGAGAGAGTTCTCTTCATATACCATAAAAGTGAAAGGTGTTTTTGGCAATTACCTCCCCCTCCAGTAACCCCCCCCCCCCCCTTCCCTGTGTACTTGTTTTTTATTTGTTTGAATTTGTTTATCCATGAAAGCTCAAATCGGCCTGCAGGCCTTTTTTCATTGAGATAATGATGGAAGAGGCAAAGGTCAGATCAAGTTTGTGCAGTGTACCGACACGGGTATTGTGTGTATGGGTATCAGCACGGATCATGTTTGTCTAAGATCTTCTCCTGTCTAATGATAGCGCGACCACTATATGTGTGAAGTCTAATATTGAAAACAACTATCGATGATGGCTGAAATAGATACAAGTAATTTCCTGTTCTTCCTCCCCTTTAGAAGTAATTTAGACAGTAGGCAGAGGCGGACGCAGATATTTGAGATGTTGTTATGCAATGCTGTACGAATATATTAAATAAAACTTTTGTTTTTTTTTAATGTTTCTGATGCCGTTTACGCTTGAGCGTCGGTGTACTGATGAAATCAAGGACCTGCCTGCGTCATTGATATGGAACACCGATGAATGAATAGTTCTATAGCTCTCAGATGAGAACACCCAAAGAATACGAAAAAACGTAAGCGTACCAATGAAAGTTTTATCTACGATCCTCTAAAACGCAAATCAAGGGCGCCAATGTGGTAGCCAGCACCTGCCCCCTTTTTTGATATGGAAAAAGTGCGAACAAGTTTTATACATATTCTTCATGTCTAGTAATTAATAAATAAGTATGCCATACATGTCTGTTTGTTTGACAGATACGGCGGACGGTGATGACAGCGTATTCTAGGAAACTACTTTAGTACTTTTTAGATTATGTAGATACGTGCGAGTGCCGCTATTACAAAAGGCGACTAATCCTCTATGAGAAATGTCTTTGGCCTCCTGTAGGTCAGCTTTAATGGTGTGGATTTTTCTTATATAATGTTTCCGCCTAGCCTGGGTACCATCTGGAAAGTAGTTCGCTCCGGCGTTCATTATATACTATAAACAGTCGCTTCTAGCTCTGACATTCATTGTACACTATATACAGTCGCTTCTCTGTGTTTCTGGATAGCAGAAGCGAACATAGGAGCGAACTACTATCCGTATGGTACCCAGGCTAGTTTCCGCCTACACGTAGCAACCAAATTGAGGCCATGCATGGATTATAGAGAAAAGTCACAGATGCAAGATGACAATGCTCTTTAAGATTATGGCCTTTAGAAAACTTTAATTCCACCTTTCTCTATCGGCACTGCAAGGCGATGGCAGTTGAGTTTTAATGTTGTTGATGTTTAAACCTAGCAACTAAATCGAGGTCATGCATGGGTTATAGAGAAATGTCACAAATACTACATGACACGTGTCGACAATGCTCTTTAAAATCATGTCCTTTAGAAAACTAATCCCACCATATTATACTAGCGCTGCAAGGCACAATCGCAATATGGTTAAAACGGTTAATTTTTATTTTCTGGGCTGGCCGTTCAATGACGTACATTTCCGCCAAATATCTAAAGCTTTTAATACTTCATCCGACAAAAGGCCAAAGCTTCTACAAACTTTGCAGTAATCCATTGACGACTCATTCCTGGAATCATTGACGAGTTAAATAACACTTCCCACGCTTCATTCCACAACTAAACACAATCTCAGCATAAACTCACAAAGTTTTATCATCATACGTCTAAAAGCCAGAACACCTCTTGTTACCTTTGCCAGAATGGCTAAGGTTATGTTTTAGGCTTGTACGTCTGTCTGTCTGTCTGTCTGTCTGTCTGTCTGTCTGTCTGTAAACAGTATAACTTGAGAAGCCTTCGATGGATGCTGATGATAATTGGCTGCCCAGGGGTCGGGAAAACGAAGGTCAGCTTCGATAATGGACCCCCTAGCGGGTTGCTAAGCCCGGTACTTCAGCGGAACCTCAATTTTTTATATCTCGTGTTCTGGACATGCTGTGGTCATGATTTTTGAATGGTAGATAGCCCTTAGGGCAATGAGTGAGTGTTGTGACTTTGGGTCCACTAGCGGCTATTTTAAAACTGCAGGCGCCGGTTTTGTTTCAAACTTTGGACGAGAATAACTCGAGAACGTGTTGATTGATCATCATTATTTTTGGTCTGTAGATAGAATGAGTAATGACTAACATAATGGAATACCAATTATGCAAATCAACAGCTAATTTGCATAATTAATTATGAAAGTTTATAAATCCACTGAATTCTATGATAGGACTTTCAAACTTGTCACATGTAGCTGGGAAGTAGAGAAATGTTGATAAATATCAATTATGCAAATGACGACCTCATTTGCATTATTATTGATGTCTGTAGACACAAACCATTGTAGACCCCTAACTTAGCATGAAAGTTCATCTGTGTTGGTAGAATACATTATGGAACTGCTAAACTTTCTTTCCAACACGAATTAATATAGGGACTTACCCTAAATTTTCGGTCAACTCCGTCGACCTTGTTCACAGAATGACCCTATCTCCTAGCTCTGTCAAATCGTCTGGGGTGGCGCAACATTACATATAGAGTCTCCGGGACATCCATTTCGTTGGACAAAGTCAAAATCTTAGACTCGGAACAGGATTCTTCGCGCGAGGAGTGAAGGAGGCGGTGTACATTAGAGCCCACCGGCCCACACTCAATAGAGACGGGGGCGGCACAGACTCTCTGATACTTATGACCCCCTCTTGCAAAAGTGGCGTGTTCCTGACGTCACAGCTGGAGATAGGGTCATTCTGTGAACAAGGTCGACGGAGTTGACCGAAAATTTAGGGTAAGTCCCTATATTAATTCGTGTTGGAAAGAAAGTTTAGCAGTTCCACATTGTAGACCCCATTTGCATGAGGACATAGTGCGTCTATTTTCTAATTGGTGAAACCCGTTCCAGTGATTTTTTTCAGCTGTTTTTTTTTCGGATCGGTCCAACAAGAAGAAAAATGCTTTATATTTGCACCCGTAGGTAAGGATGTAGTGGTCCCAACATCTAACTGTTTATATACCCTACTATGTGTTTTTAGTCCTATGTTCAACCTTCCTGACCACTTAGATTTCATACTGAAGGCCAAACTTTTTTTATTCGCTCGCTTGCATCAGTTTGGAGTTCCCAGAGGATGCCATACATATAATCAAAAATCAACATGGCCTAAGATAAAAGAGCATTCTGAGAACTCTGGTGAAATAGCACTACCTTCTACGACATTTCTTTAAAGCACCAGTAGAGCCCTCAAATGATCATAATCTTTAAAATTAATCTCCGATTTCCCGTTGGCGTAAGTCAAAGCATCATAACCTGCCAGCAATGTCCATTCCTCCACTGTCCTTAGAGATTACTTAAAAGTTTGTGGTCTATGTGCTGTCTCCTTTTGAAGGGATGTAGCTTTACAGGAGCTTTTTTTTAATCCTTGGTAGGATTATTTCATGTCCTACATTGAAAGGCCAAACTGGAAAAAAAAATGTCGAGATCGCCGTTTTGACCTATATATTGTCCTAGAACTATTATACTACTAGTACAGGGAAACTAGCCTCTACCAGGCTCCGTGGATCGGTAGAATCATTATCCTCACCACGGAGGTGAGGAAACGTACTCTTCTGGCCGGCTAACTCCCCTAGCGTACTATAGACTCTATTTGTCCAATTTCTACAATTAGACCACCGATCATCCACGAAGCCTGGTAGAGGCTAGGGAAAACCTGCTACGACGCGTGGCAAGTCCTAAAAACAAATTTGAATGAAGTTTCAATCTACAAAATTATTACATAGACCGGCAAAGCCCTAAAATATCTCATCATTATCACCATCGTACATCCGGTTGAAATTGAATATGTCCCCCCAACGACCTGGAGGTCAAGGGACTAGGTAGGTAGGTAGGTAGGTATATCACCATTATCACAATAAAATATCACAATTATCCACAAATATACAATTATGAAAAATTTTATTTCATTGTGAAACGGAATCATTGCCCCATTTTCTTCTCATTTTTCCAAAGTAAGGAAAACAGTCATGGGCCTGTCTTGGTTTGAATTTTGACTGAAACCAAGTTCTTGGTTTTCTTACCCAAAAAAAATGCAGTATCGATATATTCCGCTAGATGTCACTCTACTGTGGATTTCCCAGAAGGCATATTACGCGCATGCGCTTTCCCCACTTCCTCTCAACTTCCGCGTCATCACTTTGCAGCCAGCTGTTTGAAGGAACTCCTGACTTTAGGGTAAGATTTTCCCTGATTTGGGCAGAATTTGAGAAAACAGGGTCACGTTTTCGTTTATATATGATAGAGTGTCATATTCTGCTAGTGTTCGTATGGTTTTTAGAGTCGTTTTACTCCTCAATAGTATGTTTTTATGAGAAGTGGTTTTCCGGATACGCCAGCGATCGCGTGAACCGATGACACGTCACAGCTTTTCACAGTCCCGCTTTTTCTTCCTATAAGAATATCTCTGGGTGTTTAGAACTACTATCAACCGAAAGCTTTGAAATTCAAACATTTATATGTTGTTAGGAAGGGTTATAAGGCTATCGGCGTGTTACATCCGTGTAGTGGCGGGGGAAATTGGTTTTACGTAAGGGGAGGCCGGAGGGGGGCTTTAATTGGTCTGAAAAGTTGTCTTTACATTTGTTTACCTTCCAGAAAATTCCTCCAAATGGACCCAAAAAAATTATCATTTTATGATTTCTGTTTCTCATTCTATCTTCTGTAGTTTGAGATCTAGCATGTTGTTTCTCTATAGCTTCCTGTTTTTGTTACATATGGTGTCGATTTTTTTCCTAAGAAAGAAAAAACAGAAAATGTTAGCTCTTATGGTGTCTGCGATTCAGCTCTTCTTCTGGAGACTTTTTTTAAAAAATGGTGGTGCCCAAATATGAGCATTTGGGGTTGGTTAAGTCTGAACCGGAAAATCTGGAAAAAATGGTGGTGCCCAAATATGAGCATTTTCGGTTGGTTATAAGTCTGAACCGGAAAATCAGGAAAAAAATCAAGGGTCTACGATTTAATCAAAGAGCATAGAAATTGAATTGGTGTACTCGTCTATGATTCAGAACAAAGTTATCAGAGGATAGATGAAGTAAATAAGTAAATTCTCATGTAACTTCATTTTATCTGTTCTCTGTGATCTCTCACTATAAACTCATAACACTGTAGTATGTCTTCCATAATCTAATGCATTTCCATGGTTACTTCAACCACAAACTTACAAATTAGCCTGGATACCATCCAATTTCTACCAGGGCTCCTTGTACTAACACCGGTAGAAATGATACCCAGGCTACTGTATTAAAATGGCATGGTCTGGTGATTTGATGTGATAAGAGGCTTCCAACAACACATGAACAAACCCTTATGATGTAACTTTCTTGTTTTGTGCAGACATTACCCATCATGGACCAGTTGGTGCAGTTTGTAGAACCGGCACGCCAGTTTGCCAAGGACTCCTACCGCCTGGTGAAGAGATGTACCAAGCCTGATCGGAAAGGTGAGGTCTCAAAACTAGCTACTAATATGAACCCTTCAGTGTAGAATTCACAATTCTAGATACATGTATAACATTGTTTTACACGTTCTCTTCTATCCCAAACCCAAAATGCTGTATTGTTATCATTTTTCAGTGGTGGCACTTACAGAAATGGTTTATTTCAAATTCCAAACTGCTTTAGTACTGTACAGTACAGTAGTTGCCACCTAGCAGTCCATGGCTGAATTGCATGTAACTATTTCACCTTGATATGTTTTAGAATAACAGGAATATGTTACCTAAATAACTTAGACGATGCAAGAGTTTATCTACAAACCATGTAGGTGGTGTGGGTGACTGTATCCCTGCAGCATGTTTACAAAATATTGTTTTTGTTTTCAGAGTTTCAGAAGATTGCCATGGCAACAGCGATCGGGTTTGCCATCATGGGGTTCATCGGGTTCTTTGTGAAGCTCATCCATATTCCCATCAACAACATCATAGTGTGAGTATTGGGCATGGAGAGGTCCCAAATATGCAAATTTGTGATGTTATCATCAACACCATGACGGCATGAGCCCATCACATGAAGAGTTCCCAATGTAGAAATTAGCTAGCATGATTTTGCAAGACTGCAAATCTGTGTGTTTGTATGTGTATGTGTGTGTTTTTGTGTGCGTGTGTGTGTTTGTATGTGTGTGCGTGCGTTTGTTTGTGTTTGTGCATAATGCTACACAGTATTTTCGTTATTTTCCAACTGAACAACTATATCTAGACTAAAGAGCATGCTGAAATTGAAAAATTATATGCTTATGCTTAATTCTTCATCTTTCCTCCTCTAGTGGTTCATAGTACTGACTGGCTGGACAAACAAGTTAGCGACGCGGAGCAGCTAATAGAAGAATACAGCATAAAATCTACACCAGTGATTTCCATTGTGATTCCTTGTAAAACGTCCATGTTAAGATGCGCCCATAGCATCTTTTGTATGTAAAGATGTCTCCTTGCATCTTTTGTAACCTTTTAATTTACAGACAACTTTTGAACATTTCGGGAGACTCTCTGTAACAATTGCTGAAGCATTGTTGTTTCACCAATTAGATAAGACGTAAAGAAGATGTTGTCTGATAGTAACTGATACCTTTTTGAAGAACAGTAAGATCATATAGCTTGTTATGTAGCCTTCTCAAATAAACATATTTTGATTGAGAAAAGTTGATGTCTTTGTCCTTGGTTTACTATATAATTGGAACGCACACCTGCATGTGCAGTTTAGTGTAAGGGTTATTGGAGTTACACTGAATGGTAGATACAGAGTTATGCTGGTACCTGCATCTATATATAACAGCCCTTCGGTGCAACATGCCAGCTTCGCAGGCACAATGCGCGGCAGCAGCTGGTTATATTATACTGAACAACCTGTCACACGTAGTCTTTTTACATCTGACTGCAAATGTTGTTTGAAGCTATCTTGTGAAGATGCTCCTAGCCTGACTAAATCATGTATGTAGCAGCCCTTCCTCTGGTCAGGGCCCAGTAGACACAGTCAGTCCCTAACAGCTAGCGATTGTGTAACACAAAGCAAAGTAAAGCTGTGTGATAACAGGCAGTTGTGGGTCCCAAATTTTCTTTGCATGGGCATCATGTTGTAGGACAGATTACAAGATTCAGATGATGCAACTGGACAAAACACATCTTTAAACAAGTTCAAACGCCAGGAGGCCCAAAATCAAACCTGAGTGTTAGGCTACCACCCCCAACCCACGTACCAAAAATCGTCGTGCTCGCACCATCCGTTCACGAGATACAGCGCCCTACATCCCCGGCTACCGAAAAGTTCCCACCAGCATCAAAACCATACCTGCATACATGCAGGTAAAAATATTAAAGGGATACGTTATGCAAGCAAATGATCGATAAATTATTCATCCTAAAGATCGCTTGTCTTTATAAGCTGTCCAAAAAGATTGCATCCCATACATATTTGTACTCGCTAGCAACATGCTATTTCAATCCTAATTATGTAAATAATAACAAATGACTTGTAGAACAAAACTACAATGTAAAAGTGACTACTGCTCTCTCCTATGCTAAAATATAATGCTACAGAATAGGCCGATAAAAGCTCCTTGGCCAATCCTACCTACTTCAAGGAAAGTTGTAACGTTAACCGTAACATTCTGCATGTCATTACTCATAGTAGCACTCCCAAATGTCCCGAGTCTAAACAAATTTATTATCAAAATTTCTTGTGTTAACATTCTTCTCCGCCCACTTTTCCTGCCCAAAATTGCACGTCATACCACCAGTAAATCCAAGCAGATATAAGCTAGGTCGGGCGCGGTGTTTAAGTTTACTTTTACGCGCGTTTTTTCACCATGTTGTACATCCATTTTTAGGTCTTCGCCTCTGCGAATGAGTTGAAAATGCTACCCCGTATTAGAGAGCCGTTTTTTTGTAGGAAAACGCGTAAAACACAGAACCAAACCTTACATCTGCTTTGAGATTACCAAAGACAGAGTATTTTAAATATAGCACAATTACTCATCAAGGTGTTTTGCATGCTTTTTTTGTGTGTATCCGCTCCTTTTCTTCTTACCAAGCGAAACTTGACACCAGGAAATTTCCTGACTTAGCATTGAATACTCTTGGTTGGACTACGAATAGTATGATATCTAACTTATATTTGAAAATCTCAAATAGTAAACTTGAAGTTCTCTAATTAAAGGAAACAGTATAGTAAATGTGTTTTTTTTAATATGATTTTCTTCTTTGAAACTTAACCTTGACTGCGAAAATAGGCACTCAACGAATGACTTCATACCCACTTCCGGTCAATTTGTGGTCACATAATAAGGTGTGTAACCGTAAATAAAGCTCACATCTGGGTTGTACCATTCTAAAGGCTTGGAGAGGTTATGTATTTTCTGAGACAATTTAAATTTGTTGCTCATTGCCATCGCCAAGATACCATGAATAGTGTTAAGAGTTTTTAGAATAGCTTAGATATCCATTGACAGCCCTCTCCCTTGTCACAGCTCGCAAACTACCCAAGTAGAGTGCTGACTACACAAACCGTTTGCCAAAAACCTCCCAATCAAAATGGTTGAGCCAAGGTTGGGCCCGTGAATGTGTCAATCATCTGTTGACCCCACGCGTGGCTCCGCCCATTGTTGACCCCACAGGGCAGGTCAGCTGTGACGACACCACTTTTTACTGGCGTCTGCTGCCGAAAAAAAGCCGGAAGTGTCGCCCTTGTTCCGTAGAATTATCGGTATATCCGATACACAACTTCCCCCCAGAATCGGTACGTGTGTGTCGTACTTGTCTACAACTTGCCGACGAAGATTTGAAGCAAGTTTACGCCGTTTTTAAACACAGGTGGGTTCAGCTGTTGTTTGTTTTCTTACAAATGTTACAGTTACAACTGGCTGCGCGATTTTGTCAACACTCAACCCTACGCTACCCTGCGCCTTTTTCATATTTTGGCAGTTTTTAGTGTCGTCTGCCTAGTCATAACAACACCAGGGCTAAACGTTGGGTATGTAGACACGAAAGTATCGCTGTAGTATGTGAAAATGTTCGCATGTCGCCCTTCGCAAAATGGGTATACTGTAGTGTAGTGTAGGGCGAATCAAATTGTACATTTGGGCGTTCATGCGTTAAAAATCAATATTAATTCGTTGGTCCCCAGGGGTTGGTTTGGAAAAATAATTGAATTTTGTTTCACTGAAGGTGGGAAAATTGACTCAAGCATGATTTTGGACATTCTTGGTTTTCAGCAAACCTTTGTATCGTTCCCCTTTGTCTCGCTAGTAAATTATAGATCATCATACACTAGTAAATTGTTAATTGATAGACTGTTAGTGTGTATCCAACTCCATAGGGTATCCAATGCATGTTGCGTCTCTTCGTAGATTAGAAGACAGAAGAATTCCTTCCGTGCCCAATAGAGCCCCACAAGGCGCTCCCTACTGTCATAACGTAATGTCAATCTGGAAAGACTAGGTCGATGGGGAGGCGTTAGGGTTTATCAGTCCACCGTTTATGGTTTAATCTTTTTCTTGGATAGTCATGCGTAAATAAGTCTTTTTTTTTTGTTTTTCACTTTCCATCCGTTTTTTTTTTTTTTTTTTTTTGGATCTTACTCATTTCATTGCATTTTCTAGGATTTACGTCATGCTGTTATGATATATTGTAATTTAAAATATTACATTTACCAACGACATATTGTTATTATTCATTCTATTGACTAGTCCTTTGTCATAGTTTTGTAGACTGATTGACAGACATTTCCTCTTTGTGATTATGTATGAATTTTGAAGTTAAGCTTTTGTGTGAATTGTTTTACTTACGCGTAACAACATAATCAAGTTGCTGTTGCTTCTTATTAACAACACGGGGGATCAAACTTTGAAAGAAAAAATACCCAGGTGGTCGAAAAAGTGTGAAGAACTTGGAATTGAAAGGAACATGACGGTAAATGTCAAGGGTTGTCGGTTGAATTGTTTTCTTAAAATTTCTTAACCAAGAGTCGGAAAGAACAACATTAGTGCGGATTTCCTACAGCGTACACCGTGAGTTTAGTACTACAGGAAAAAAATGCGCCGTTGCATGACAAGAACGTACATCTGTTCACTAGATAACTGAATCCCCAGAATATTTAACATACATGATGATAGTCCTTGGTTTGACCAAGGAGACTGAAAGAGGATCCTGTCCTAGTCCCCAAAGAAGTCTAAGCTTACGACAACAAAATTAGACACACAAACATAACATCAAAGTCAACATGACCCCGCTTTTAATGTCACTTCCATACAAATCAAAACAGCGTGCTCCTTCTTGAGTAGACACAGGCCTAGACGCCGTTGCAGTCTTCGAACGGGGCTGTGAGCCCCGTTCGAAGCCTCCTATTCCAGATGATGTTAGCTGACAACATACAGGCCTCCAAATAATTGACCTAATTTATAGATAAGAAGGACCAACTGGTCACTGTTAACGCTTTAATGGTGCTCAACTGTCAAACATCGTTTATCTTGTCTTTAAGTAAGACATTTTCGGGCCAAGATTGTTGTGTACTAGTAATTTTATGTAGAACGTCAATTCTTATAATGGCAAATATTAATGCCCAACCTAATACAATGCACATGTAAAACCACCGCCGTTGGGAAGAAAGGCATGACGCTCTAACATGCAGA
Source organism: Branchiostoma floridae (assembly GCF_000003815.2). NCBI lineage: Eukaryota > Metazoa > Chordata > Leptocardii > Amphioxiformes > Branchiostomatidae > Branchiostoma > Branchiostoma floridae. The sequence continues at coordinate 13,713,741 of NC_049994.1, read as the reverse complement.
TACAGTAATCAATGTACATGTATATATATATGTATGTGTTTGTACTCGTCAAATAGCCAAGTGTTCAAGGCATTCTTGAGAAGACTTCGATTGCACCAAGGAGCTTTATGTTAACTTTCCTGATTGCACTCTCCAGCTTTATGCTACGCTCCAAGCAGAGTTTAGGCTCCTTCTCTATTTTTTGACGTTTTTATGCGTTTTTATGAAGCTTTCTACCTTCGCCTAGGCCGCGAGACATAAAGAAAACGGTACAATATAGAAAGTCCGATAAAAACGCACCAACGCCTAATAACCTCTGCTTGGAGAGTAAGTACGTTGATGCGGCAGTCATATGATACCCGGTGGAATGCCATTATGAGTGTTAGCATTGTTTGTTTGTTTGTTTGCACAATATCATGAACCAACCAGTAGAAATACACTAAAACTATGATATAAACGCATGAACATTTGTTAGTATCACCGGTTTCTCGCTGACTCCCATGTTGAGCCTCGCGCGGCTCCAGGCATGACCTGTTTGACACGAAACAGTCGCGTGAGATAATGCAGTTTTCACTCAGGAGGGCGGCCCTGGGGGTTAACCTCATCTCACAACACTGCTATCGGGCTTTTCAAGACTTGAAGTTGTGCCACAATCCGTTAACAGGCCCTCGCTGCTCTTAAAGATATCACAAACTACAACTTCAAAGAAACAGAAACAAGCTAGCGGAAACGCCTGGAGTATATTTGACTGAGAAAAGGGGGAAAACATTGTGCAGAGCCATACGGTACATGTATATCTGAATCTAAACAACATTATCTTGAAAAAATACTGTTTACGCTTAATGGTCTGTCAAACTTCGTAAATCTCTTTATCAATGTTGTTTGTGAAACTGCGTATACAATATGTACCGATCAGGTTGGCAAGAATTTGAAAAAAAAAAACGCAACGTATACAAAGCCAACAACAACAATTTTGGTTAGCTGATTTTCGATATAGTTTCTACTCTGGGGTCCAAGTTCTACGTTCATAGACTTTGTACTGTAACCTAGGGAACGAAGGTTGTGGCCGATATATAAAGGGGGCTGTTCGTTGTTAATCAAGGATGGGTGGAGTTATGTCAGTCGAAAGTCGAAAGACGACAAATATAATTTGTGCAAGCAAATGTTGTATTGTGGTAAAGCGCTGGTGGTGTCGAATGTACATGAATTTTGTCTCGCAGTCATACACTTCGTTGAACTATTCATAGAAAATATTATTGAATGTGTAACGGATTTGAACTTGTTGCACATGTAATTATAACCGTTATTAGGCTATAAGATGAATCCGATTATTCATACAACAAAATTAAGGTACATGTAGCTGTTTTCTTCCTTCCCTCCTTGAATCCTTTGTCGTTGCTTGTTTTTCACTCAGGATAACTACTTTAATTCACCATGACCCCAAGTCAACAATTTTCCATCCTAGATCGGCGATCTGTAGACGAAGAAGGAAACCGCTTTGAGATAAACCGAATGACTTCCTTTGTCACCCGGCATTTTTGTAAAGTACCAGACATTCCAGTTCCTGGATTGGGGCGTGAGCCCGTGGGAGGGAGGGTGTGGGACGGGACAGACGTCGCGCAGTGGGCGGGTTTAGGTGAACAAGCTGGCGACCTGTCGGTTTTAGGATACCCTGATATAAAAGCTCCTTGTGTAGATGTTGGGTTGTACTGGCTGGACTGCCAAATTGTAACTTCTTCGTCTGCCTTCTTCGAGAAACTTGGCAGTCAGAAAATGGTCTTTCACTCAAATATCTGCTTTGCGATTTCTATAGAGATGTAAGTAGCTTTCTTCTAAATATTTGTGATTTTCTTTTGGCCTTGCAGTTGCCGAGTTGCATATGTTCTGATATCTTGGTTGGTTTGTGAATAAGTCATTATAAGATATTTTATGGCTGGACTACCCTGTGATTTTTTTTTTCTGTCGGTAGGTCTTTGAATTTCTTTGAAATACAATGCAATATATGCAATGACAGCAGCTCAATTGTGAGTAAGATCTGGCCAAAAAGTTACACGTTGTTGGTTTGGGACCGTTTAGCCACCGTAAATTGTTTTCAACACCCCTTCACCGAGCACTCTCTCGAAGACAAGAACGCTCCCTTCTCGGGTGATTCTGAGACGTGAGAAGCTTCAAGTGTCTCGTGATCACTTCCCTTGGCGCCGCCTTGGGGTCAAGTCAGCCGTCTCAGGGACGTCTTAGGCCAGGGTGCTGACAAGAAGATGTGCTGTATTTTCTTTAATGCATTTCTCGTGTAACCCGCGACCATAAAGGAACGGAGACGGCGCACGGTATAAACTTTCGCTACATGGGCCAATAAATGACGTCATGTACCGGTAAGGTCACGTGACCTAAGGTGATTGGTCACACAGAAGGATAGTCAAAACTTAGATATCCCAAGGAATATCCTTTGGATCGGCTTACTATTCTGTTGTTGCAAAAGATTTAACCCTGCACTACAAAAGAGACCCCTAAACCCGGTGGTGGTAAATACTCCTTAGTTTTGTTTGACCTTGATATCACATTGTCTGAGAGTCGTGACCTTGACCTGTCGTTGCCATGGAGACGATATTCGAGCCATGTTCGACGGACACCCGAGACGTACAGTGACCAGATCTTCAGACAAAGAAATGCACGACGAGCCAAAGACAACACACCACTTGAAACAGTACATCACCAGTGGGGCAAGTGTTCGTGCAGGTTGATTTACAAGCAGATGTGCGGTGTGACGTCTCCACTCATGTTGTTGTGACACTCTATAATGCTCCTCGTTTTTATCCCTTCACTTTTGCATTTCCTACGTCTGCTTGGAGACAAGGGACAGACAGAACACTGGTAAACTTCACCCAATGTTGAAATCAAATCAAGCCTACCCTTATCTTTCAGTCTTTCTTTCTTCTTCCATTCGCTTTTTCTGTCTACCTCTCTTTTCTCTCGTTGTTTGTTTTTACGTTTTCCGCCATTTGAGGGAGGTATGAAATGAAGGAAAATACGACCTGTTTGGAGGGACAGCTGTTACCACCTGTATACAAGAACAAACGTTTCTCTACCGGCTGGACCATTTCAACTGTTGGATAATAACCATACGGACAACCTCCAAACAAACCTGTACAGGGCTCGGGTACATCTTACTATTGCCATCACTCTTGCATTAATTGTTAAGATATTCAGCAAACTTGGCAGCTAAAGTTTGTATTCAGAAATCGATATAGATGTAATCGTTAAAGTTGTTGCTAACAAATTCCATATAATTCAACCCCCGTACACCTAGAAGGATTTCTTGTGTTACCAAAATGTAAGGTGTCTGTACATAAAACATTGCCGGTGACGATAGACACAGTTCTCCTGATTTTAAAACAATTCCCCAAGCAGCACGTCTGTCGAGCGGCAAAGTTTCTTTCACAAAATATGACCTCTTTTCGGCGCCTGACCGTTTGTACCTTAGGTTAATAATTGAACACCAATGTTCATCGCCAAAGTCACGCAAACACAAGTGCTGTCATCTGCACGCTTCGACTAACAAAAAAGCCAGAGTGCTACCGTCCGAGGAATTAATTTTTTTAGTTCCGTACAAAAACAGATTTAGGAAGACTTATTTACACAGGTGAGACCGTGTTATGATGACCTTGACCCCAAGTTTCAAACGTTGGGTTCGAATTCGACGTCGGTTCGTGACCTTGACAGTGGTTTCGTTTTCATTTAAACTTTTGTGGTGACGTTTTAGTGATTCGTCGGACTCAGGTATTGTATTCCACTTTGTATGATGTCGTTTTTCAAAACTTTTGTAATGTTTCCAGTGTTTTGTGAAGTAGATTTGGCGAATAACCGAACGAGTGTTGGCATGTGTTATACCTTCAGGAGGTTACATATGGCAAAGTTAATTGTAGGTCGCACCGAAGCAATTTATCAGCCCGGCGACGTTTGACACGGGCTGCCCCCCTCCACACTCACTTGATTGAGGCCACATGAAATTGATTTTATGTATGGCGTCCATCCATACCGGTGCAATGGCCGAGTGTTCGCCCTGCATTCGGTAGGTAATGAGTTCGATTCCCGGCCGAATCATACAAATGGTACATGCTGCTTTCTCTACTTAACACTCAGTACTATTGTCGATTTGTGAAGAGTATGGGAGTTAAAAAACACATCATCACCAGCGGACTAGCCCTCTGCTGTAGTGGATTGCACAAATGTGTGGTCCAAGGGCTACAGAAATGGAGTTGGGCACCACCCCTAAGCATCTGTAATATAGATGCACGGGCAACATTAACATTTTTTATTACCTCCATGGAAAATGGGAACATAGTTTGTACTCCGAATACTAGCTTGCGTGCGGGTCTGACGGAATATCTTAAGAACCCCTGGATGATATTTCTTACGTGGGTAGGTGTTGTGACCCCGACGATCAAGGCCGAGTTGGGGCCTCCCGCTGGCCGAACCTGGTACTGCAGTCTAATGTTCGTTTTTTTTTCATTTATGTGCCAGGTTTTCAAATCAAGACAGCAAGTACATTGCATCTTCGTGTTAACATACATTTTCCCCCGATATATTGATGATTCAGTCTTTTTTCACACTCACATAGGAAAATGGTTTTCAGTGAACGCCATACATAGTATCACATTTATATGGCTATTTAGCATTGGCTCTTAATTCCTGTTCTCACGGAGGTCATATATATGATATAGGCTTGCTGTACTCATGCATGAACTACTCTGAGATATCGAGCTTGATTTAGACCTAGAGTATAGAACGAAATATAAGAGCTGGGTCAAGAATAAATGATGGCTTGACTTCTTCTCGCTTCTTTACCTTGTGTTTAGAATTGGTAGTAGCCGACGAAACAAGAAGTTTTAGATACGACGACAGCAAGAACATAGCAAGGTTGAATTCGAATACGGATTGGTGGCACCATGTTTAAATTTTATTCACGGTGATTTGAAACAGTATCCCGATGTCTGCACGCATGACAGATTAATAATAAACACGATCGTAGCGTAGCGTAGAAAATTACATTTGCAGATATGACCTAGATGTCTTAATTACTTGTCGAATATAAACGCCACCGAAAATAGGACAAGAAATTCACACTGTACATGTCACGGTATAGTCAAGGCTTTTGGCAAATTTCTCTTATTTGTTGTCTTTGTCAATCGTTTTCGTCCCGCCCGTGAGAAAAGCGGTTTATCACTGTTCGCACCATGTAGTGATAGACAATGGAGAACCCCCGTAACAATTGGATCGTCCCTACATTTGTGCCAGGCCTTGCCTAGTGGGTAAGGTCTGATCTCCTGAGCTTGGCTCTGGCTGGCTTGGCAAGCGGCACCTCCTGCTACCGTTTTGCTGTGTGATGTTTACATTAAGGAGCAACCTTTGCAGTATATTGTCGGTAAGATATGTCTTTATCTGGCGATAGAAGCTGTAATATGTTTTGGGTACATGCCAAACCTAGCCTGGCATATTTCTCTTATACCAGATATCTTTCGTTGCCATTCTACGGCGATGTTGATAACGTTTCTTAAGATCTAGGATGGATTACCACCGTTTCTATGAAAATACTAAACGTTTGTGGTCTTTGAGGTACTAGTATTTTGACAAGGTTTCTTTATGGTTGTGTCACTACGTCATTACACCTACATAGGTAATAGGCAATGCACGAGACATTTGTTAACGTTATGTCTAACACCCAGTCATGGTACCAAGTTTTCATGCATACAAGTATGTTGCTCGTGAAACTAATGACACTTCTCACTCCACCCCTATTGGGTACTTGCCCTTTCCTTCAATACCCAAGGGGTACCTGTTATTCGCGGGGAGGGAGGGGTATTGTAAGTACAAGCAAAGGCGTTATATATAACGTCTTTGGCACGAGCGATTAGTTTTGTGAAATTTCTTGTTATAATTCCTGGTGTGAATACTTTTTTTTGTGGGAGGAGTAGCTGTAAGGCAGGTATTGAAGCATCACAATTTGTATTCTTTGCAAAACATCTTGTGTCCGTAGCTCCATACTACATGTAGTAGTATTAATATGGACCAAATGTACTCTCCAAGCAGAGGTTAGTAGGAAAAATCGTGACTTTTCCTTTAAGCCGTTTGTGGCACAGTACATTACACCTACCAATAGGAGGCTGATCGAAAAAAAACGGAACAGCTCAAGATTGTCCAAACCAACCTCTGCTTGGAGAGTAGACCAAATGCAGGTGACTGTAGAATTTTCTGCTTTAAATTTGAATTTTGTTCGTGTATGATGCTTTTTAATAATATTTTGCTTGGGAATTTGTTAGTAGTAAATCTCTGCGGACTCCCGCCTGGCCGAATAGTAATAGAGAAATTTTGCCAAGTTTATCATAATAGGAATAAAAGTCTACTAGGAGTTAACTGTTTGGCCGCGGGACAAGCTGGATAGACTACAAAGACTGACAGAAAACCCATAGTAACTTATTTGTCCCTATTTGGCCAAATTCTTCTCTTTTTTTATCCAGCTGACACGTCTGCTTGGAGACTAGGCAATATCGCGTGATGTGATAAGGTGTTTCCGCCTAATCTGGTTATGATCTGTTGCCGATGATTGACAGCTCGTGAGCAGTTGTCTCGTGCAGACATCCGGGGATTATGGAGCTGCGTTAGCCTAGATATCAGACTCATCGACGGGCACTTCAGTACAGATATTGTCGCTTTTTCTTACTGTCAAAGCAGAGGTTAGGTTACGGTTGTTGTTTTTACGTTTTTTTGTCGTTTTTATCGGGCTTTCTGTGTTATACTCTTTCTTGAGGCCTCGAGACATGAAGAAAAGGGTACAAGATAGAAAGCCCGATGAAAACGACTAAAAACGTAATAAAAAAACAGCCGGAACCTAACCTTCTCACTTAAAAGATAATGCTTTATAATGTGATTTTTGTCACTCTCGTTTTCTCAGTAAGAAAACGGTACCATATAATCAGCATTAAATGAAAATTCAAAACAATATGGAGGAGCCTGTTACTAGTCTATTTCCTGAGAAAATAGGACGGATTTAAACCTTATACCGTGTGTTTGTTTGAGGTTTGACACTGGATACTGTGTTTTGGTTGTTCGTGTGTCGGTGGTTTACATTTGGGGTTTATTCTTGATAAAGCAAGCGAAATTTTACCCTCTGGCTGATCAAGTACAATTCTTTTGGGGACGGATCGTATGTCGAGTTTACGAATAGCGAACTTTGTTTCTTTACAGGAAGATAAAGAAATCTTACCCAGGATATTAAAACAGAGAACTGTCTAGAAGGTGCTTTTAAGGGCGGTGTGGTTAGAAGAATTGAACAATGATACTACGTAACAATGAGACTTAAGCGTACTTTGAAAAATAGGACATTAGCTCTCAAAATTTACAGAAAACGTAGATAATTTTGATAGCAGATAATTCTTTAGTGTGGTTAGAAGAATAAATTGAAGTCATTGAAGAATAGCAGTAACAATGGGGGGGGGGGGTGCTGAAGCTTACTTTGAAAAATAGGTCATTTGCTCTCTGGATTTAATAGATTTTGATACCAGACATTTCTTTGGCATGAAACTCTACTCTCACACCACTTCTTCTTGAACCTTCTTCTTGGTACATCCCGTGTGTTTGCCCCCAATCTGCAGTGATATCGGAGCAATGTAGAGTATGTGCGTGAGGGAGGGAGGGGGGTAACCGGCCATGACTTGCGGTATGAAATTTTCATCAACAGGAAGTCCAAACGGCCACGATGTCTTGACATTGTGGATGACATCACCTTAATTTGATGCGAGAGTAGTAAAAAAAGATACCAAAAGGTACTTTGCATATTCTTAACCAATAAAGAGATACATCTATGCGCTTTCTGTTATAACACCCCAGGTTTTAATAAATGTCAGGTACTGAAAAAAATTATTGATTTGTAACACTTGATATTGTCATCGAGTGAAAGGTTGCATCATTAAAAATGAGCAGCTATGCGAAACAATGTATATGGGACACCTCTATGGCACAACCTTTATCTTTCTTCTCAAGTTTTCTCGTGCTTCTGTCCGTCAACACCTAGGGGCAGGTGGTATACGTGAACAGGGTGTAGCAGTATGATATATACCCCCATGTAAAATGGCACCACCTGGTGTAGCAGTAAATGTTATCCCCTGTTGAAATTGCACCCTGCAAAAATTGCGCCATCAAGTGGGGAGGCGGGTGAGTAAAGAAAAGGCGCAAAGCAACAAGGCCATGTCGTACATCTGCTTGGAGATAAGTGTTTCTTGTATGACGGAATGATTTCTCTACTGTTGATGTCTTTTGGCGTCTTTTTGGCAAACCAGAGTGAAACAAAACACACTGTGTCACGTTTTCGAGCGAGCGAAAGGGTCAGAAACATTACATCTACACCATCCATTTCTGTAGATTGTTTTGCCATGCCAATCATAGAATGAGTTTTGTGTTGTTTTAATTTCTGTAGGACGTGTCCTCTAGGAAAATTTTGTAGGACAATCTGTTACACCGGTACCTAGCTGTGCGTCTTTCACAGCCAAATTAATAGAATAAAAATGAAATGAAAATAAACAGCTTCCATAGGAAGTAAACGTATCAATTTAAAGTTGCAATGTTATCCTTGACGATAGCGTCTTCTTGAGTTTTATCTTTGAAACTTCTAGACTTGCATATGTTTCACAGGAAATTTGACCACAAATATCTCGAAACAACAGTAGGCATCGTAGTTATTGGACTAATACCAAAATTTCAACTTAACACGATCAACAATGAGCCTATATCAGAAATAATGCTATTTGCATCGATCCCTAAAAGCTCAGTTTGCACAAAATCTTACTCTATAAGCTGACTTGGCAGAATCCACTTTGTCTTAATAATGCAGGCAGACAACACCGGAAATCTTGAGCGATTTGTCCGACATCGCTCCCTACTCCTTCAAGAATTCCATTCCACCCACGAGGTGAACAATTGTGTAGAACAAGACACATGAGGCATGCATGGGGCAGAGTGAGAAGTTATCATCAAAGTTATAGCAGAGAATGTAAACCAGATGCTACAAATCAGACCTGTACCGGGCACTGAAGGGTTCAGCTAATAGCCTAATACGATGTTATAGCAGTCTCGGTTGCAGACCCCACCTGGTGTGTTTTTTTCACTACGTAGCTCCGGCTCTCAATATTTCACATATACCAAGAGACCGCCAGGTGAGACCAAAAAAATTGTGACTTTGAGTTTGATCCCCAAGGTATTCAAATATCCAGCTGTTCAGGATATTCTTGCGAAGGTCTCTTTAAATGTAGTTTAAAAACAACAATTTTTTTACTGTGACGGAGTTATGAGAGTTGACGCTACAAATCTCAATGATGTTATGAAAATCTTGCGTAGTTGAAACGAAACAAACAGCTTAGTCTGCAGTAAACACTAACGCCACCGGTACTGTTTTTACATCGTATGAAGAAATGTAGTACTGACAGAAAGATAAGCGCAGAAAACAACACTGTACAAAATTCATCTGTCTTGTTACGGAAATGAAAATAACGTCGTTTGGTTTTGTCGGCGTTTAGTTTGGATAGAAAACTCTACGACAACAATGTGTACGACAGTCTAGCTTCGCTCGATGTGACCGCAACGAAACGCAGCCAACGCAGTGTACAAACGTTTGTCTTTTCACCATGTAGAATGGAAATTGTTATCACCAAGTACAGTAGAGGCATCTTCTCTGGGTAGTTTGAAAGAACGCTTGCAGATAGATGTGCAAAAGCTTGGTGTGACAGGTCGTTCTGTGTAATATATCCAGCTGCTGCCGCGCCGCGTGCCTGCAAAGCTGGTGTGTTACGCCGGAGGACGGTTATACCGGCTATATAGATATAGATACAGATACAGATACAATACCTGAAGTTTGTAGAGTTTTTTGCCCAAACGACTGTATTGATTTTTTTTAGATTTGCCGCAAAGACGCACCTCAAGGGATTTTTTGTTCCCAGAGGCGGAAGTTGTTGAAGGTCGCCTGCAGTACTTAGTGTGATAATGGGCCAGATGTGACCTGAGGGTGGAAAACTCGGAAACGATGTTTTGTCATCTAAACCTTGAACTGAGCACCAGAGAAGTATAGCAACAAACACTCTGCGTAAAACTGCTACACTCGATGATATTGCACCTTAATCCTTGCGCTTTACCAAGGGTAGATACAACAAATCATTAATGAGTTTTAATTGGAATAGACGATTGGGTTTTTATTCGGGAAAGGACTTTGACGGTCCGGTACGAGAGATGCAACATAATCATTCAAAAGTTTACCGAAGTCACAATTTATTACTTGTATTCTTTCGATTGAAAATTTGATATGAATTCGGTATGGCGGTTTTGAAAAGGTGTCCCTTGACAAGAAACACCTGTTCCGCCATACCTTCCACTGTGTTTGAGAATTTTGATGAATAAATAAATAAATAGATAAATAGATATCTCTTATGCGAATTCTAATGTTATGTATTTTTCTTATCAACTGCTAAAAGGAATTGTCAATATGCTAGTTTCGCCGCGTTTCAACACTCTTTTTACACCTCTGGGAATTCTCGCTCTAATACAAGGGCTGAGAGACGTACAAAATGCCAAAGGTAACAGCTATGCAGAACCGTGTTGAAAAATGTGTACGCTTTGCACGCGATGTGATAGCAGTCAAGGCTAGAACCTAGTTACTCCACCGGCTTCAGGGTCTAACCAAGATGGAAGAATCCTCGGAATCCTCTTTGAATGAATCCAAAATTGCGATCTTACATTGACAGTTCTTAACTTCTTTTTTTCTTCTTCTTTCCATACAGTCTGCAAGAGAAAGCGGCAATGTCCAGATGATTTAGTGACGTCTGATCTCTCCAGAAGCTTACAAACCACCACCAGGTCAGAGGTATACCGTATGGTGCTGATCTACTGAACGATGAACGTCTCTACGCTGGGCGCCGTCCTGGGTCTACACAACACCACAGTCTCTCAAGTGAGCAGCACTAGTAGTATCACCACACTTAACTGGACATCACCAACTACTACAACTCCAGTCTACAACACGACTAGTTACACCGCTACGAATTTCTCAACTACCGCAGCTGTAACCCTCAATACGACGAACCAAAGACATCTTGTTACCAAAGCTCTCACAGCCTTCACAACTCCAGTCATGGTGAAGACTACGGACTTACTGACGAACTCCACTGCGAGAGGTTTGCATTCGTCCTCTCTGTTTCCTACCAATGGATCGCTACCACCGTTCGGTCAGCAGTGTAAAGACTCAGAGTACGGCCCCATCCAGTTCGTTGCCATTGCCGTGTCAGTCATCATTATCTTCTTGAACATCATGGTCATCGTGGCCATCAAAAAAGGGCCTCGCGGGCTCCACAAGCCGATGTATGTGTTCGTGACGAGTCTAGCGGTGGCGGACTTGTTGCTAGGGCTCATCTCCTTCTATAGTTTTCTCGCAAACGACATCTTGGACGTGAAGATCGCACCGTTCGAGTGGATGCTGAGGAAACTGATCATCATGATGACGCTGATGGCGTCAGCCGGCAGCCTGTTGGTGATTGGTGTAGACAGGTACGTGACGTAATCTCGGTACCCAATCATGGGCGAGGATTGAACCTTACAACAGGTTCTTAAGTTCTCGTATTAAATTACACTCAGAAAATGGTCAGTGAGCCAAAAACATTGATACATGTATATTTTAGTTTGTATATCCAGTGATCTTGAAAATGAATCTTTTAACTTCTTGTTGCAGATACATCACCATCGTCCATCATGTTGCCTACGTCACGAGAAAGCACGCCATCATCGCCGTCTGCGTCATCTGGGCGTTGGCCATCGCCATAGCAACCATCCCCCTCATGGGCTGGAACTGCGTGGAGCACTGCAAGTGTCAGATCAACTCCCAGGCGCTTAACGACAGCCGCCCGAACTGCGACCACCCGTCCTGCTCAGTGGCCCTCCCTCCATTCACTACCGGGTTCCTCACCTTGATTTTCACAGTCTTCATCGTTGCGCTCCTCTTACAGTCGTTTGTCTACTTCCGTACGTATTTCTCCATCCACCAACAGACGTCCCTCATGGAGTCCCACAAGATAGACGACCACAGGGAACCCGCGGACATCGTGTTCGCTAAAACCATGGCGCTGGTGCTGATCGTCTTCGTGCTGTGCTACGCTCCGCTCATGGCGATGATCTTGATCGACGTGACCACGGGAGGCGCCGGGGGCTCGGGGATGATCACCCCGTCCGTTCTCACCTACGGCACGGTGCCCGCCATCCTGAACTCCGCGATGAACCCACTCATCTACGTCTTCAGGATCAGGAAGATGCGGCGCGCGTTCGGCTACCTCCTGTGCTGCTGTTGCCGGGAGAAGTTCGGCGTGGAGAGCGACATGTTCGAGTCCAGCAGGGTACCGGAGAAGGTCCGGATGATCCGGGTGGGGAAGCTCAACTCGTCAGGCCACCGGGCGTCACCGCAGGCCTCGCGACAGTTTCGGAAGCTGAAAGAAAGCACGGAAGCTCAACCGCTGTCTGCGCCAACTCCTCCTCCTCTTGATCCTCCGAAGGACGATGCACCAACCGCTGACGTGGAGTTTGCAACTACGTGCTAGCAAGTAAAGAAGCGCCACCTGGCGATGTTTTCCGTATTTGCTAGCATAAAGTTTCAAACCTTTGCCAGCGATTCGGTACACGGGGGAAATATATAGGGGTTACGCTGTTTTCATAAAAGGTTGCTGAGATTATTCGCTGTCATTCAAATCATGGTATTTCGTGATTTCTACGGGGAAGCCATTTTGTCTCCAATTAAACGCCAGCAAAGAAGCGGTCGAGGGAAGCTCGCTCAACTTCGCATCAGCTCAACCTATTAAAGCATCTAATCCCTGAGTCTGAAGTTGGGAAAAGCAAGACCCATGCCTCTAGCGGTTGCTATAGAAATTGCATTAGTGCAAGAGTTTTTAACCACCGGTGGCTGACGTATAAAGTAAACATTGGAAATTCCTTCAAAACGCCGCTTGCTACATTTAGAGGCATTTTCAATCATGCAGACAATTTATTTATTCTTCAGTGAGATTTTTTGAACCATGAAATCGATCTTGAAAGACATCATCTGATAGATTGAATGTTGATTGGGTGTGTTCGCACTCACGTGACTCTGACATATCCTAATTGCCGTTCTTGTATGACATAATCCTGCTAACACGTCGAACTAAGAGTACTATTATTAATTCCTAATCGGGTAGAACATTGTCTTTAACCTATGACAGTCCTAGTGTGGGCTAACACTTATAATTTATCAACACACAAAGCATGAGAACATGAAAATGCGAATGACGATCACACAAAAATCATAGACTTGACATGTGGTAAGGCTTTAGAAACTTGAACTTTGTAACAAGCTTTGAACGTCAAAAATCTTTAAAAAATTTAACGTTAAATGTGGTGTGAACAAGGTAAAGATACCAGTATAAAAGGGAAGCACAGCATGAAAGTCTATATATATATGTGTCGGCAGGTTTCATTCTGAATTGAGATCGAACTGTAATTCCCGAGTTATCATTTTTCAACTGAATGAACACTACAGCCATCGCTTCTGTGACCGTCATGTTATGTAGATAGGAAATGTGCATGTGACTTATCAGTGAACTGTGTAACACGGCGCAAGGATAAACTATGGCAGCCCCCGTCTATATCGAAATGGTCGTAAGGCTCTGATGTACATGTATGGTATTTGGAAGTGCGTACATATCCAGTAATACATTGTAAGGTAGTATTTTTAACATGGTGCTTTTAGAATTTCATAATTTAAAAGGACCTGTGTCACTTATGTGTTTTCACGTAAATGTGTTTATCATCAATCATGTACATATTACAGTTGTAAGAAAAACACATTGTTTGTCACGAACGAAAACACTGTACTGACTGTCCTTAAATAGGAATAAATACATGTTTGCACGAGCGTTGGAATGTTTTCATACATTTGTATATTCTTTAGAGGTTACCTTTTTTGTTTAGATTTTACATTACCCTATGCTCACTCGAAATAGTCCAGAGACCCCCTTAAGCCATCTCAACACTCAATGCAAAATATCATCATGATCCATCCATAGGCATAGCTTCTTGGTCTATGCTGACCAAATTAGGTCATAAACATAGATAGACACAAGCATACTCACACACGCTCACTCACACACAGACGCTCACTCACACACAGACGCTCACTCACACCCATCCCTGCACACACACACACACACAGACCATGACCTCCTTCGCGTAGCTATATAGGGCATTGTAAAAAAAACCGGCAATAACAAAACACATCGTAGTACATAGTTACTCTTGCCTACGTGACAGTTCTTCCATCCGAACTGTAGTCTTTTGTAGCCCATCGGAAGTTTGAAGAAGGCCAGAATGGACTTCCAACGGCCACTTCCGTGTTTACCCCAGGATATGCCAGAGTCTCGCCACATCTTAGAAATCAGAATTTGAACGTTAACGTCTGAATCTGACGGACTATTCGCTCGGGGAACTTTATTGTTGTAAAGAAATGAGGGAGAAGTAAGTAATAACTGTACGACATAAACTGAATCGAATGAAGAGTATGTAACCTTAGATCTACATGTGAAAAACGAATGCCTGCTAGACTAGTTGACCAATAACCAGTGCCACAATAGTTTATTTCGTGCTATGAAAAGCGCTGAAATTAGCAGAGGAGGAGACCGCTCCCCAAAACTCCACATACTAGTACTGTTAGTTCAATAATATAAAATGATCCCTATATGTCTTTTATGTCGGCGATGTGTCTCCTTTACAGTAGGGAAACCCCCTACTTGTGTGCCCTGTGTATAAAAGAAGGGCGATGACTAGGAGTTATGGCTGTTAGGGATTTGAACCGTGCAACTCACGTCAAGTTCAGTAATAGCTGACATAGCTAAATGTCTTTTATGTGGGCTATATTTCTCATCCGTAGATGATCTTCGTTCGCGCCAAGACGTTCACCGTTCAAGATACTTCTCATATTCTATGCTTCGTCTGAGAGTTTTCTCCTGAAGTGACTTTTAAAAAACACGAAGTTATGCAGTATTGCAGAATTGCACTCATTCTTGGAAACAGCGCCCTCAGCAACAGGCGGGTCCTTCAGTCAACTTGTAGACGATAAAAAGTTTGACAACTTCCTGCTAGCTTCAACATGTGTGACCTCTAGCCCCGCACACAGCTGATAAACACGCTCCTCTACAAGCAGATCCTGGGAGTCGAAATTATTAAGTCTGTTACAAAAGTAACGGTTGTCCCAATAGCGAGTTGTTGTCCACTGTGTCCAGGGCACGGTATTGGAAGACAGAGCCCATCCCTCTCCTTCCACCGCCTTTCACCTCCCCAACCGAAGTCAGGTACCCATTTTTACACCTGGCTGTAGTGAGGAAAGTGGTGTATGCAAAGTGCCTTTTCCAAGGACACAACATCGGTAGCATGCATGCCAGGATTTGAACCTCTGGCTTCTGGGCCAAAACCCTACAGTTACGCCACACGAAACGGGTAGCTTGGAAACGCCTTTTTGTCTCCCAACGTCTGCTTGGAGATGAACTTATATGAAGAATTTTAATCTCCTACAATTTTGAGCCCCACAAAGACGACTTGCCAAGAGGGTCATATCTGCTTATTCATACATACGTGTTTTATTTGTTTAGTTCTTTGTTCATCAGTTAGCACAAAGTGTGGTATGTTTACTATTGATATTTTCAGGAGGATTAAGAAGTATTTTTCTGACAATTTGTCATGAGCTTGCATGCTCTTGAAAAGCAGGCATGTACTTCTGCAACAATAAGTATTTACACAACGACCGTGCGGACCTTTGCTCGCTGAAGAAGCTAAAACAAAAGACCGCACGATGCACGATTTTTTGTTAGCAACTCAGCTGAACGTGCATGCAGCGCACGTAACGTGTGCTGAGTACGCTAAAGTACAGCTGGGCAAGAGGAATTTACTTCCTCATAGGTCAGCAAAATTTTACTTCCTCAAACGTTCCGAGTAACCTCTGGGAAAACCCCTTCTTGTTTGCCCTGTGTATAAAAGGAGGGCGGTGTAGGAGTCGCCGCAGTTCGGGGGTTTTACCGTTCAACTCGCGTCAAGTCTTCTACTCCAGTCCGGTCCGGACGGCGATTCAAGTTCAAGTTTCTCTGTACCTAAAGGTAAGGAAGCAATCTTTGCATTTCAAAACATTCTATTATTTTCATAGCCTCGCCACCTTTGTCATACATTTCTGCGTTCTAATGACGATTGGTTTTTATGTTGAAGTTGTGTTTTAGAGACTCATTCGCTGCTAAAAAAAATGATACGCAAGGTACATTGTCGTTGGTGGGCAATATATGGGGTCAATGACCTCGTGTATTTCAATCTTCAAGCAGATGTTATGGGGAGCCATAACTTCCTGAGACTGCCTCGAAGTAGTTACGGAAAGTGTTAAACATGAACGCCACTTCTAACATCTGCTTAGAGGTTATCTTGAACTATCCACTGTTTTCTTTGTATCAGCATACCGATTTTGCCAGAAAATGGCTTCTTACAAGAAGAAAATATTTTGGTCATTAGACAAACTTTCGAAGCCAAATGTAGTTGATTTGAAAGTTTGCTTTATGTCTCAGATTTCAAATTTGAAGTGAGCACAAATTAACATTTTCTACAACTCTTTTGATTGTTATGGTTGACAGTTTTGCACGTTTCACAGGAGTAAACATCCCAGACATGCGTCTTCTGCTCTTTGCTGCGTGTGTCGCGCTAGTCTGCGCAAGTGCAGACGCCTGGTTCGGTGGCGTTGGGGACGCCGTGAGCCGAGGCTTTGACAGGGCGAGAGAGGCCGTGGGGTCGGCTGTGGACAGGACTAGAGAGGCAGCACAGGGCGCTGGGGACATGTACAGCGCTTACAGGTCAGTACTGTGTGCACGTGTGTATGTATGTTCGAGTGTACTCTCCAAGCAAATGTTAGGCTCCGGTTGTTTTTTTTACGTTTTTATTTTATTTTGTACCTTTTTTTTTACGTTTCGCGGCCGCGAGCCTAACCTCTGCATTAGTAGTTTAAGTGTATGATTGTATTATTGTGTGTGTGTTTCGGTATCACGGTATGCACACATTGTTACTATACCGTACATGTCATCTGTTCTGCTTCGACTGGTGGGATATAAGCTTTGCTTCAAACTGGACTTACACATTTCCATTTTCATGTCCCTTTTCAGAGACATGCGCGAGTCGAACTGGAGGAACTCCGACAAGTACTTCCACGCCCGGGGGAACTACGACGCCGCTCAGCGGGGGCCGGGTGGCAGGTGGGCCGCCGAGGTCATCAGGTGAGGCCTCTTGACTACTGTACGACCCCTAAAGAGCTGTTTGCAGTTTCTATCTTGCCTTCGTAGTTATTCCAATCTAGAGTCCAGTTAGCTTTATTCCAACAGTCGCTAGCCTGGTATCCAGCCGTATCATAACTCTCAATCTGTCCTCTCCGTTACTTTGGAGGACAGAAGAGGCTTGGGATACTAGTAGTCTCCAAGCAGACTCAACGGTGCCTTAGAGATAGTATCAAAGCTGGCAAAGGAGAATAGCCGGCCAAAGGGAGATAGCCGGCTAAGGGAGTCAATCGGGCACCTGGTGCCGCTATACTAAGTCCCTGGCCAGCTTTGATACTATTTCTAAGGCATAGTAGGGTGTGCTTGGAGACTAGCTTGGGAGCTATGATACGACTGGATACTAGACTAATACAGTAATGGTTGCTGCACGAGGGCAAAACAGGTGCATACACCTTTCCAAATCGCCCTTCCACACTTTAACGCAATATTGATAGTGTGATACAATATATGGCGTACAATTGCCCGAATTGATAACTGATTGAAAACTAGCTCTCCCGTACTGAATTTTCACACCCGTTTCATGTCTCTCCCGCCACAGCAACGCCCGGGAGGGATACCAGAGCGGCCTTAGCGGCCAGGGAGAGGAGGACACCCGTGCGGACCAGGAGGCTAACAACTGGGGCAGGAACGGCGGAGATCCCAACCGCTACCGCCCGGAGGGACTGCCCGACCGCTACTGATTCTGTCGACTAACGTCCAGTCGGACAAATGGTTACTCAAGCGCCGTGTTACTTTCAACATACGATTGCAAAATTGAAAGCATTCTTAGCTTAGTTTTACATGTGTTTTGAAAAATTCAGCTGTTTTGGTATGGAAGCAGTGCTGTCTTAGACCGTTGTGTGAGGTTGGTTCTGTCGCTGCAATATGCTTCAAAATTCTACATCAAAACCATAGGACAACCTACAATGAGTGTGTCAATGCTATAAGGACTCCCCGACTGCTACTGATTCTGCATGAAGTCCCGCCGGCGACAGCTCAGGACAACTGATCACTTTAAATAAGAGCGTGATCACGTAGGTCGTGCGATCGTTGAACGATCGCTAACTTCTGGCATTTTGGAGGACAAAAATGTACGTCTCCTGCAATGTTCAACTGTCTTGGTACACAAAATGCTGTTTTGGATCTATGTCGATGGTTGATTCTGTCACGGCCTGCTTGAAAATCCTGTGGCATTAAAATCGTACGACGATCGCACGACCTACGTGATCGCGCCCTTAAGCTTACGGAACCGGTTACATACGTCGTACGATTGTCGCACGATCGCAAATTGACGTGTTACGAATTCAAAGATACCAAAGTACATGTAGTTTGTAGAAGTAGCAACTGTAATGCATGCCTACATATCTACACGTCACTACTACAAACGTTTCTGATTCTGTATACCGTTTTACAAACTGAAACATGTTTCTGATTCTGTCTACCGCAAGTATAGTGTTAGCGAGTGCTAGCTAACTGATCTTGAAATGAAAATGTATATGATATGATATGTAGACCCCTCAGTTCTCGAGTTTCAATAAAATGACCTTCAATTTCAAGTGCTTTTCGTCACACTGTAATTTGTGGTCAGTTAACTGTTGTTAGTTACTTTCGTAGTTTAGTTGCAAGGGCGCAAGTACTTTATCATTTTCCTCGCGTTATGAGAGAGAATGACTGCGGTTAACAGTGAAGAATCGCTAGACTTTGTACTTATGATCCAAAGATTTGCTTCAACCAGTATAGAACTTTATTTGTACATATACATGGCGTGAATTTGATACTTGTGGCATTTAAAAAAGGTGAATATTATTAGAGATGAAACATACAATTCAACGCCCAATTTACATAACTCATGAGGTCATAGTTATTAATGAGCATCTCGTTCCTCGTCAGTTGTGCAAATTAGGCATGCATTTATGCAAATGTATCTAACGATATACAACACTAGCGTACCTCTCTTTCTCAGTTACAGAAGTCAGTATGACAGTCATTATATTTCATGGAATGCGGTGAAATTTCATTCATTGTGCAAGTTAGGTCCTGATTTGCACATCTACGTTTTCAACGTCAGTGCTTCAGGTTCTGTTTCTGTATCTGTATCCGTATCTGTATCTATATAGCCGGTATAACCGCCCTTCGGCGTAACACACCAGCTTCGCAGGCACGCGGCGCGGCAGCAGCTGGTTATATCACACCGAACGACCCGTCACACCTATCTTTTGCACATCTATCTGCCAGCGCTCTTTAAAAAAAAGACTATCCATAGAAGATGCCCCTACTGTGCTTGGTGATAACAAGGTGGTTGACTTTTGACATTTTGCCTCAAGCCAAGTGAAGAGACAGGTTGATATCAGGTTAAATCGCATCTACAGACAACGTCAGACAGGTTAACCGGTTAGACAGCATTGACAGATTACGTGTGATCAAGGACGTTCTATCAGGTAGAACGTCCTTGGTGTGATCTCTGACGCTGTCACCAACATTGTCTCACAGGTGGGAACATAAGGTATTTGTACAGATTCTAGGTGAAGGAATGAATCTGTCTTCCGTCCCTGTGAATATAATATGTAATAGTTCATGTAATATAAATGATACTATGTCTTTTATTTGGGCTATGTGTCTCTTTTACCGTCGGGAAACCCCCTTCTTGTTTGCCTTGTGAATAAGTGGAGTACGGTGAAGGAGTTATCGCAGTACTTGGTTTGTACATTACAACACACGTCAAGTTCAGTAGTACAGAATTATATCTAAATGTCTTTTTTGTGGGCTATATTTCTCATCCCTAGATGGTCTTCGTTACCGAAGTCTAACCAATATAAGAAGGTATTTCTCATCTCTAGTCTATGCTTCAAGTGAGAGTTCTCTCATATGAGTGACATGAAAGAACACGAAGTTATTGCGGAGTTGCACATTCTTGGAAACAGCGCCCTCAGCAACAGGCGAGTCCTTCAGTCAACTTTTGGAGACGATGAAAAGTTTGACAACTTCCTGCTAGCTTCAACATATATGACCTGTAGCCTTTGCACAGCTGAGACTCATGCTCCATATCTACAAGCAGATGCTGGGAGTCTGTTACAAAGATAAAGGTTGTCCCATTGCCTTTTCAAAGCCGTGGGGGTGATGGGAAGTTATCCACTGTGTCTTGGGCACGACACTCTCCTTCTCTTTCCATTGCCTTTTACTTCCCCAACTGAAGTCAGGTACCCATTTTTACACCTGGGTGGAGTGAAAAAAAGTCGTGTGAAGTGCCCTTTCCAAAGACCACAGAGTCGGTAGTGTGGCTGAAGAATCTAAAACAAAAGACAGCACGACGTAGATTTTCCTTTCTTAAAACCAAGTCAGCTGAACGTGCATGCAGTGCACGTAACTTGTGCTGAGTAAGCTAAAGTACAGCTGGGCAAGAGGAATTTACTTCCTCATAGGTCAGCGAAATTTTACTTCCTCAAACGTTCTGAGTAATCCCCGGAAAAACCTCCTGTTTGCAGTGTGTATAAAAGGAGTGCGGTGAAGAAGTCGCCGCAGTTCGGGGTTTGCACCGTACAACTCGCGTCAAGTCTTCTACACCAGTCCCGCCCGGACGGCGATTCAAGTCAAGTTTCTCTGTACCTGAAGGTAAGGACGCAATCTTTGCATTTCAAAACATTCTAGTCTCGCGTGTAACAGTCTTTGTTAGATGATTTTTGAGTTTTGATGACGATCGACTTTTCTGTTGAAGTTGTGTTTTAGAGACTTACGCAAGGTACATTGCTGTTGGTGGGCACTGTATGCGGTCATTGACCTTGTTAATATAAATCTCCAAGCAGGTGTTAGGAGAAACTGATTCGTACCAATCAACGAAGCATTTTCTACAACTCTTTTGAGTGTTATTGTTGACAATTTCGCACGTTTGTATTTCCCACAGCTGCACATATCCCAGACATGCGTCTTCTGCTCTTCGCTGTGTGTGTTGTGCTAGCCTGCGCATGCGCAGACGCCTGGTTGTTCGACAGAGCTGTAGAAGCTGTACAGGGCGCGGGGGACATGTACAGCGCTTATAGGTGAGTCGGTTAGTAGGTGCCAAACGGACGCGTTGGGTGCGTTTGTGTGCATATGTTTCTGTAATTATCTGTACGTATGTTTGCGCGTGTGTGTGTGTACATGTATGAATGTACATATGTGTATGTTTGTTTGTGTGTACATGTATGTCTGTGTCTGTGTTTGTATATATATATATGTGTGTTAGTGTGTGTGTGTGTACATGTATGTGTGTGTCTGTGTTTGTATATATATGTGTGTGTGTGTGTTATTGTGTGTGTGTACATGTATGTGTGTGTCTGTGTTTGTTTGTGTATATATATATATATATATGTGTGTGTGTGTGTGTGTGTGTGTGTATCTGCATGGTGTTTGTACATATCGTCTGTTCTACTTGCTACAGCCATTAGAATATATCATTTCCAGTCCCTGAAAGCTGAACCTGCACATGTTTTCATTTTCCTCCCCCTTTAATTTCCAGGGACATGCGCGAGTCGAACTGGAAGAACTCCGACAAGTACTTCCACGCCCGGGGGAACTACGACGCCGCTCAGCGGGGGCCGGGCGGCAGGTGGGCCGCCGAGGTCATCAGGTGAGGCCCCTTGGTTACTGTACGACCTCCAAAGGGCAGTCGAGCAGTGAAGACACTCGTTTCTTGCTTCAATTTCTATCTTGCCTCTTTAATAGTGATTCTAATCTAGAGTACAGTCATGTTAGCTTTAGTTCGCTTCCAACAGTCGCTAGCCTTGTATCCAGCAGCATTACAGCTGTGCTCTTCCATCTGTCCTCTTCGCAAATGCCTATACGGAGAGGACAGACCCGGGAGCTATAAGTATAACACGGCTGAACACCAGGCTAACAGTCGCTACAACGCGGACTGTTGTAGTTGAATGTCTTCTGTCTGATTGGGGATTACATTTGTTGAGCTTACTTTATTTGGAAAGTGAAAAGGAGGACAAAACAGGTGCATAAGCATCTTTCCAAGTCGCCCTGGTCTTTCACATACTTTCACACAATATCTAATAGTATAATGCAATATATTTCTACTTCTAGCAAGAAAAAGAGCTCTCCTGTAATCTTAAACTGAATTTTCAAACGCGTTTCATGTCTCTCCCGCCACAGCAATGCCAGGGAGGGATACCAGAGCGGCCTGAGCGGCCAGGGGGAGGCGGACACCCGTGCCGACCAGGAAGCGAACGAGTGGGGGCGGAACGGCGGCGATCCCAACCGCTACCGCCCGGCGGGGCTACCCGACCGCTACTGATTCCACTACCTGGCGTCCGGGACTGTGAGCTCAGGACAACATCACTTCTTAAGATGGCCTTAAGAATGCCAACAAGATACCAACAGTTATAGAAGTTTGCGGAAGTAGCACCTGTAATGTGTGTCTATGTATCTATACGTAATACTACTACTACAAATGTTTCTGCTTCTTTTAACGTTAACAAACGCGAGTGATATAGATCAGCCAATGTCAGCTAACCGACATGAAATGTAATGAAACATGTAATGTGCTTCTATTCCGCAGAATGCAGCACCTATTTTAGGAGTGTACGTACATTGTTTCCATATCGAACAGTCTTTGTAGGCCAAATATAGTGCACGTGTAAATGATTATATACCCCTTTCTCGAGTTGCAATAAAATGTAATAATGCAATAACAATTTCAAGTGCTTCTTGTCGTCGGTTACTTTCCAAGACGACCACCCGGGGGACCGAAAAAAGGCGGTCGATTTGGACAGGTGGTCGCTGAAAAGAGTATCGACTTAACATGCCCGATGCATAGTGTAAATGGTTTCCGTTGTGTTTAATGGCAAATAGCAAGCACACGCACGCAAAGAAGTTAGTAAGCGAGGTCTTTAATGACATGGAATACGGTGAACTTTCATTCATTATGCAAGTTAAGTCCTGATATGCACATCAATGTTTTCAACGTCAGTGCTTCAGGTTCTGTATCTGTATCCGTATCTGTATCTATATAGCCGGTATAACCACCGTTCGGCGTAACACACCAGCTTCGCAGGCACGCGGCGCGGCAGCAGCTGGTTATATTACACTGAACGACCCGTCACACCTAACTTTTGCACATCTATCTGCAAGTGCTCTTGAAAACTATCCAGAGAAGATGCCCCTACTGTGCTTGGTGATAACAAGGTGGTTGACTTTTGACATTTTGCCTCAAGCCAAGTGAAGAGACAGGTTGATATCAGGTTAAATCGCATCTACAGACAACGCCAGACAGGTTAACCGGTTAGACAGCATTGACAGATTACGTGTGATCAAGGACGTTCTATCAGATAGAACGTCCTTGGTGTGATCTCTGACGCTGTCACCAACATTGTCTCACAGGTGGGAACATAAGGTATTTGTACAGATTCTAGGTGAAGGAATGAATCTGTCTTCCGTCGCTGTGAACAGGGTTTGAAAAACCCCAAAGCATGCAAGTGTTACTGTTATCACGTTCACACATGTAAGTAGATATTATTTCAGAAAGCGTGAAGCATGTACTGATGTCTCCTCCGCTGATTTATTATAAACGACCAAAACCCTACGTCCCTACCCTTAGGGGATCCATGTGGTTTTCAAAATGGCGATGCGCTGGAATGTTACTAAAGTCTTGTTCCAGTGTAGTGTAGTTGTAGGAAAATCGGTGTAAAATTATGTGTCAAGCTGAGGTACAAATCATAGTAGTAGTAGTAGTCCAGCATCGCTGAAGATACAAAGTTTGGGCTGTTTAACACTTACTAACTTGTGTTTTAAATACACAATCTCTCGCTGGATGTGGTAAATGAAGGGCGGTAACTGTAGGGCTAGCAGCGCGATTTAGTCAAGCTAGGATTATTATTTACGACTTAGTTGAGCCAGACGGTCCTCAGACCAACTACGATGTACTTTCTGGCCGTATCGGATCCAGTTCTGTGAGCTACGTCGTAGAAAGCGCAAGTACGTACGTCGTAGTTGAATTTTGACTGGTATAGAAAACCACGGTTCGGTGAGCTAAGTCGAAGAAAGCGTCATTACGTCGTAGTTGAATTTTGACTGGTAATGTTTTTTTAGTGACAGTCAGACTTCAAACCTGTTGGAACAGCCATAGATGTAACTTCAATTTTCATTGAATAAAAACACTGTTAGACATGCACTAAAGGTTTAGAACTCCATCCTGGGATTTATCAAAGTTATATTCTTCAAGCAGATTTTTAATGATCCGAGGCCGCACTAATTATAGGGTAAGGACGAGGTGATTACACGTAGAAGTCACATCTTTTGTCTCTTGTAGGGGGTTTCTTGGATGGAGTGCCTTCTGTGATGTCCCCCTTAACAGGACATAGAGGCGGGGACTAAGGCTACTTTTCTGGTTGGACGAGTTGTGGTACATTGTCCTATGGTCCAACCTGAGGCTCGAGTGTGAATGTACCTCATTATAATCCAGACATTCTATCGCTTGGGTGGTTTGATTCTTACTTCTTCTATGATACAGTCGTATGTGAGACACACAAGAATTCAGAAGAACTGCGTGGGTCTGCGGTTGCTTTTTGTAAGTAACATATATAATCTGGGCCATTCATTTTACATTTTTGCCTTCGCCGAGAAGGCTATGGAAACGGTTGAGCTAGGACTTTTGGGGACTTTATCTTGTTCTCAGTGTAGCGTATTCAGGGGGAGAATACGATAACGTTATGTGTTATGTGTCAAGGTGATGTACAAATTGGTGGGGTAAGACGTTGTGTCCAACTATGTCGCAGTATGGCTGAGATTACGCCGTTCTGGTTATTACTAGCCCGTGTTTACACAATCTTTTGCTGACTGCGGTTAATGAGGGGGCGGTAACTGTCGGGCTAGGAGAGTGATTTTAGTCAGGCTTTGGCTATCACGACGTCGTTGAGTCAGACCGTACTTCAGGCACGTACTTGGACCGAAAGTCAAGTCGTATTGGAGCCAGTTGTGTGAACTACACCGGAGGTCACCAAAATGCGTCGAACTATGCTGTAGTTTAGTGTAGTGTAATTGGCTGAAGTACGGCGTAGTTGAATGTTGACCTGAATAGAAAGCCATATACACCGTAGAAAGCGTAATTATGTAAGTACGTCGTAGTTGAATGTTGACTGGTATAGAAAACCATATACGTTTATTTCCCTCGGTGGAAAAATACATATACATCGAAGACGGCCACGAGATTTACTTTGCGGTAAAAGATCAGCGCTAGGGGGTCGAGTTATTCATTCAATAACTAAAAGGTAGTGGATACTACAGAAACGTCCCCCCGTTTCCAAAATCTGCCAGTTGCTTATACATTGTATATATCTTACCTTAGACCTTAGGTCCGTCTATGCCTACATTGTTATGCTTTACTTATATTCAAAGAAGTATGTCTTATTCAAGATTTCGATCCAGATCTGAATATCTTGAGTCGAGGGAAAAGACCATGACGTCATCACGTCGGGATGTCTCTGTGCTCCTTCCGTTCCATGACGCGGACCAAGAGAAGGCTGAGGAGTTACGTAGATGCCCGGATGTACAGGTACGTGAGCCGGGAGGTGTGTGTGTTTGGGCGGGAGTGCTGTGCGTGGTTCAGGCACCAAAGCTGGCCAATTCCACTACTCTCCAGGCAGAGGTTCGTTTCCGACTGTCTTTGATGTGTTTCAGGCGTTTAGTCGGGCTTTCTATCTTGTGCCCTTTAGCGCGCATGAAGAAAACGTTTGAGCTGCAATTCACCGGAATGCAAATGTGACCAGTGCTGTCCCTACATTACGTCATGTGAAAATTAACGCCTCGTAACAATTAAGGGTTAATGACCTGGCCTGAGGTGTATACGGTGCCATAATTCACAAGTGCCACATTGTCATATGTCTAGCTGTGACGACTCAGCTCCGTACCTGGCGGCCGTTATAGTGGAAAAGTTTATTGCAGATTCTTGCCCGAGGATTAATTGCATGTGACAATGTAACATGAAAGGGGACAGACAAAGAAATACTGTAGAACTTAGAACATGTCTACAAGCTGTAGTCTAAAAGCTATCTGAAACTGTGGCTTGTTGGTTTATATATTATATCAGTATCATATCATATCATATCATATCATATCATATTATATAGTAGTGCATAAACGAGATGCGTGGATAACATCTTACCACCACTACCTGCACCTACGTAATGTCACTGTTTGTGATCAATTCCTCCTATGATTCCCTATGTTTAGTTCGAATGCGCGCCAGCGTTGACTAGTCCACTTACAAATAGGGGTGGCGCGAATTATATTTTCTGTCCTTCTTGCTCACAGATTAAGAGGTTATGTCAGTTTATATTCAAAGAAGAAACGTGCTACAAATGTTGGTAAAAAAGAGTCTACTCCCCTGCATGATGGTATCGTCAAAGTGGTCATTAATTAGGCTATTTAGCAATATAATGACCGTGAATGACGTGTCATAACCAACATGAAATGCTGCCCTGATTGGTCGACGTCGCCTGGCTTTATGATAATGTAGCTGTGTGAAGATTCTAACCACTACCCAATTATTCATTAGGTGAAGGAAGTCATCTTCAGCAATATTGAAGACAATGAGACGCTCCTGGAGTACACCGAACGAGTGAAAAAGGTTGGTAAAAGTTATTTTTATTTTCTATTGTTATAATTGTTATTGGGTAGGCCGACTACTCTCTCTTCGCAGCCTTCGCTTCTTTACCCACTCCAGCCCTTTACCCGCTCCAGCCACTTTACTCGCTCCAGCCACTTTACCCGCTCCAGCCACTTTACCCGCCCCAGCTCATCGGCCACCTTACCCGCTCCGGCCACTTTACCCGCTCCAGCCCTTGACCCGCTCCAGCCACTTTACCCGCTCCAGCCACTTTACCCGCTCCAGCCACTTTACCCGCTCCAGCCACCTTACCAGCTCCAGCCACTTTACCTGCTCCAGCCCTTAACCCGCTCCAGCCCCTTTACCCGCTCCAGCCCCTTTACCCGCTCCAGCCGCTTTACCCGCTCCAGTCCCTTTACCCGCTCCAGCCACTTTACCTGCTCCAGCCACTTTACTCGCTCCAGCCACTTTACCCGCTCCAGCCCCTTTACCCGCTCCAGCCACTTTACCTGCTCCAGCCACTTTACTCGCTCCAGCCACTTTACCCGCTCCAGCCCCTTAACCCGCTCCAGTCCCTTTACCCGCTCCAGCCGCTTTACCCGCTCCAGTCCCTTTACCCGCTCCAGCCACTTTACCTGCTCCAGCCACTTTACCCGCTCCAGCCACTTTACCCGCTCCAGCCACTTTACCCGCTCCAGCCCCTTTACCCGCTCCAGCCACTTTACCCGCTCCAGCCCCTTTACCCACCCCAGCCCCTTTACCCCTCCAGCCCCTCAGCCGCCCCAGCCCCTTTACCCCCCTTAGCCCCTTTACCCCCCTCAGCCCCTTTACCCCCCCCAGCCCCTTTACCCCCCTTAGCCCCTTTACCCCTCCAGCCCCTTTACCCCCCTTAGCCCCTTTACACCTCCCAGCCCCTTTACCCTCCTTAGCCCCCTTTACCCCCCTTAGCCCCTTTACCCTCCCCAGCCGCTTTACCCCCTTAACCCCTTTACCCTCCCCAGCCCCTTTACCC